>NC_059199.1:59788926-59798926 GCF_020615455.1 Coregonus clupeaformis | reverse complement strand
ACACAATGTGAATATATTATGCAAAAAAAAAACAGACTTTAATTTTTCATATAATCATTCCTTTTACATTTCACATAATCTCAAATGTTAACAATCCTTATAGTACCGTATATATAAATAGAATTCAAATACCATATGCGTAGGTATGTATGAGCAAGATAATACATATAGTAATAATAATAATTTACACACTGTCAATACTGTGCATATCCTCGTTTCATATAAACAAAACTGGTATCATTACTGTATTCCAACTACACAGAGATCACTATACATTTACCAAGAGAATACTGACAACCCTATGTACAGATGGGGCTCCATAAAGGATTGTAAACAAAGGATTTGACACGAGGACTGCGTTGTACAATGTTCTCGTTATAACGCACACATTACAGCTTCATATAAGTACTACTCAGAGAGAAGACAAGTCATATCCCAGTCATTAACAAGATGGCCGCTGTACCACTCTAGGGTCT
The DNA here is from genome assembly GCF_020615455.1 of Coregonus clupeaformis. Taxonomy (NCBI): domain Eukaryota; kingdom Metazoa; phylum Chordata; class Actinopteri; order Salmoniformes; family Salmonidae; genus Coregonus; species Coregonus clupeaformis. Next base: position 59,798,450 of record NC_059199.1, on the reverse strand, counting down.
AGAGAGAATGAACATGAGGCTAGAGTTCAAAGGTCAAGCAAGGCCAAGGCTAGCATTACGGAGCTTTAAGAAAGGTCAAAGTTCATCAAAACCACTAACCCAGTTGCCGTAAGAGTTTATGAATATGGAAGAGGTGCTTATGAGGGTGTATTGCACTTTTTATAACATTATGTAGGTAGTAAAAGTACTAAAACGAAAGATCAGCTTTATAAATGAGCAGAGGTGTTGTTACTAGAACTAAAAAGGTACTGTATTGTACTGGTCCAGAGAGGGAGATGTGTTGTATGCCTGTCTAAATCAACATTGTTTTTCTCAACATCACAAAGCTGATAATCCAGTCCACCCTTAGGGCCCTGGTCAAAAGTAGTGCACTTAGTGCATAGGGTGCCATTTCAAACACAACCATTGTTTTTCTCAACATCATCTCGCTCACCCAGCCAGCCAGCCAGCCACCCAGCCAGCCAGCCAGCCACCCAGCCAGCCAGCCAGCCACCCACCCAGCCAGCCAGCCAGCCAGCCAGCCAGCCAGCCAGCCACCCAGCCAGCCAGCCAGCCAGCCACCCAGCCAGCCAGCCACCCAGCCAGCCAGCCAGCCACCCAGCCAGCCAGCCAGCCACCCACCCAGCCAGCCAGCCAGCCACCCAGCCAGCCACCCACCCAGCCACCCAGCCACCCACCCACCCACCCACCCACCCAACCACCCACCCACCCACCCAGCCAGCCAGCCAGCCACCCAGCCAGCCACCCACCCAACCACCCAATCACCCACCCAGCCACCCAGCCACCCACCCAGCCAGCTCTCTCTCTGTCGGACCTGTCTGGTTTCATAGAACCTCGAAACAGCACATGAATTGAGCCTATGACAGGTAGCAAATGAGCCTGGGATCGAGATTACAACACTGGAGAACCCTCACTGAAAAAGCAAATACTGTCATTTGAAACAGGCACAGAGAAAGGCACCCGAAAACACATACAGGGAACTCTCACTTTGTGCTAGTGGCATTGTGTTGGACTAAAATATCTAGGGGAAGTGTTACTTTCTCTCTGTCTCTAAAAAGTCCAGCGCTAAAAAGTCCTTCCTCATTTACACTGTTTTACAACGCAGACATGAAACCATGGAGCAGAACCATCAAACCAAGAAACAAACAGAAAACTGCTAATGAGAGGGTTTGGAGATTTGACCATTGATGTTGTTTGAGGAGTTTAGTGCACACCAGGAGCTAAGTTCTACCTAATACTGGGTTTATGGTGCACAAACATTGATAGCTAGGAAGAATATCCTATGTGTCGTCAATGCGTTTAACAATTTGCTAAAGCAGAGTCCTGCTAAAATGGCAGTTCAGATATGGCAGGTGTCATTGAGGAAGTATGTGGATCATCAAACGAGTGATTCAATCTAAAGTATCGTCCCAAATGGCACCCTATTCCCTCCGTAGTGCACTACTTTTGACCAGAACACTATGGGCCCTAGTGCACTATATAGGGAATAGGGTGCCATTTGGGACGCATTTAAAGCTTTTAGCCAGAGCTGGAAGATAAAAAATAAAATAAATAAATAATATGACAAATGTATACGCTTGTAAGGCTTGTGCAGCATAACATATGATTGTGGCAAAACAAATCTTAAAGTATTACTTCCTCCAAGCTCTAACAAAACAAATCTTAAAGTATTACTTCCTCCAAGCTCTAACAAAACAAATCTTAAAGTATTACTTCCTCCAAGCTCTAACAAAACAAATCTTAAAGTATTACCTCCTCCAAGCTCTAACAAAACAAATCTTAAAGTATTACTTCCTCCAAGCTCTAACAAAACAAATCTTAAAGTATTACTTCCTCCAAGCTCTAACAAAACAAATCTTAAAGTATTACCTCCTCCAAGCTCTAACAAAACAAATCTTAAAGTATTACCTCCTCCAAGCTCTAACAAAACAAATCTTAAAGTATTACCTCCTCCAAGCTCTAACAAAACAAATCTTAAAGTATTACTTCCTCCAAGCTCTAACAAAACAAATGGAGCCCTGAGCCCAACTAATGCCAAATGTTTAGAAGGGTTATAATAGAATCATTGTATTTGACTGTTGGTTGTATCATATCACACACTAATCATATTATGTTTTGGCCTGTTATAGGGTTGCAAAACTCTGGTAATTTTCCCAATTCCCAGGCTTTCCAGAAATCCCGGTTGTAGGATTCCAGATTTCCAGCTTATTCCTTTCTGATTCTGGGAATTTTCCAACCAGGATTTCTGGAAAACCTGGGAATTTGGGGAAAGTTAGAACCCTAACCTGTTATCTCCAGCTACATTCCTATTTGGTTTGTCTTTTTGGACACCTCTGTCTGTCTCATCAACCGTGAAATCTCTTCCGGCAACAGCTGTGACCTAGTATTACAACAACTGTTTCAGTGTTGCTCAGGCTCAGCTTTATGAAATACCAAGTCAGGCAGCGCTTCATTTGCTGCAATCAGGACAATTTAAATACTTTCTAGTGGAGGACAAAAAGCCTTATCTGCATCCGCATTGTACCAAACACTGCAGCCCACAAACAGATGATTCTGCAGCTGGAATACACCCCAACTCTAAAGCAGTCTCTTGAACCGAGAAATAGGATCCTCTAAAAAAGATTATAAACATAGAGACATTGAAGAATAAGTACACATTTTGCACGGGATGGAAAAATAGATTGGAGCTTAAGTTGAGTTGTATAGACAGCTGATCTGGTAAATGCATTTGACAAAGACAAGCAGGTCAGTCTTGTGTCTCGGTACAATCACTAGCTTGTCTTACAGATTATCCTCTAATGTTAAAGGTGCTGCTGCAGTATCCCATTTTATAGCGCTCAGCATTATCCACATACAGTAAACGGGTATTATGGTACAAAATAAATCTGATGGATGTGCAGTCATAACATTACTCTCTTCTATCCCTCTATAGAAACAATATATATATTAATCCCAAGAGCCTATTTATGCACCCTGCTCTGAGGCAGCAGAACTGAATAATGTACTGGAAATTATAGACCGCATGAGTATTTGTTCTTCTTTCCCAAAAATAAATATGGAATGATTTTATTTATTGGACACCAGGGGGAGGGAGAGACAGAAGGAGAGAGAGAGAGTGAGCGAGAGAGAGAGAGTGAGAGAGTGTGAGAGAGAGAGAGAGGGGGGAGAGAGAGAGAGAGAGAGAAAAGAGAGAGAGAGAGAGAGAGAGAGAGAGAGAGAGAGAGAAAGAGAGAGAAAGAGAGAGAAAGAGAGAGAAAGAGAGAGAGAGAGAGAGAGAGAGAGAGAGAGAGAGAGAGAGAGAGAGAGAGAGAGAGAGAGAGAGAGAGAGAGAGGGAGGTAAAAACAAGAATCCTCTGTGCTTTCTGTTTTCCCTTCTTCAAGTCCCTTTACCTGATTTCAATTGGTATCTTCAGAAGCCATCCTCCTCTCTTCTAGTTGTCTTCAGGTAAGGCCTCACTCTGATCTTTCTTATTCAATAAATCAGATCACCGTTTGACTCCTGTTGCCCCTCTGATCACTACCTTACCTACCTATCACTAACCCTAACCCTCTGATCACTACCTTACCTACCAATCACTAACCCTAACCCTCTGATCACTACCTTACCTACCTATCACTAACCCTCTGATCACTACCATACCTACCTATCACTAACCCTAACCTTCTGATCACTACCTTACCTACATATCACTAATCCTAACCCTCTGATCACCACCTTACCTGCATATCACTAACCCTAACCCTCTGATCACTACCTTACCTACCTATCATTAACCCTAACCCTCTGATCACTACCTTACCTACCTATCATTAACCCTAACCCTCTGATCACTACCTTACCTACCTATCACTAACCCTAACCCTCTGACCACTACCTTACCTACCTATCACTAACCCCAACCCTCTGATCACTACCTTACCTACCTATCACGAACCCTCTGATCACTACCATACCTACCTATCACTAACCCTAACCCTCTGATCACTACCTTACCTACCTATCACTAACCCTCTGACCACTACCTTACCTACCTATCACTAACCCTAACCCTCTGACCACTACCTTACCTACCTATCACTAACCCTAACCCTCTGATCACTACCTTACCTACCTATCACGAACCCTAACCCTCTGATCACTACCATACCTACCTATCACTAACCCTCTGATCACTACCATACCTACCTATCACTAACCCTAACCCTCTGACCACTACCTTACCTACCTATCACTAACCCCAACCCTCTGATCACTACCTTACCTACCTATCACGAACCCTCTGATCACTACCATACCTACCTATCACTAACCCTAACCCTCTGATCACTACCTTACCTACCTATCACTAACCCTCTGACCACTACCTTACCTACCTATCACTAACCCTAACCCTCTGACCACTACCTTACCTACCTATCACTAACCCTAACCCTCTGATCACTACCTTACCTACCTATCACGAACCCTAACCCTCTGATCACTACCATACCTACCTATCACGAACCCTCTGATCACTACCTTACCTACCTATCACTAACCCTAACCCTCTGACCACTACCTTACCTACCTATCACGAACCCTCTGATCACTACCTTACCTACCTATCACTAACCCTAACCCTCTGACCACTACCTTACCTACCTATCACGAACCCTCTGATCACTACCATACCTACCTATCACTAACCCTAACCATCTGACCACTACATTTACCTACCTATCACGAACCCTCTGATCACTACCATACCTACCTATCACTAACCCTAACCATCTGACCACTACCTTACCTACCTATCACGAACCCTCTGATCACTACCATACCTACCTATCACTAACCCTAACCATCTGACCACTACCTTACCTACCTATCACGAACCCTCTGATCACTACCATACCTACCTATCACTAACCCCAACCCTCGGACCACTACCTTACCTACCTATCACGAACCCTCTGATCACTACCATACCTACCTATCACTAACCCTAACCATCAGACCACTACCTTACCTACCTATCACGAACCCTCTGATCACTACCATACCTACCTATCACTAACCCTAACCCTCTGACCACTACCTTACCTACCTATCACGAACCCTCTGATCACTACCATACCTACCTATCACTAACCCCAACCCTCGGACCACTACCCCGTCTCTTACCCCCTCACCCCATTACTCGTCCATCCATTCATTCTTCATACAATAACTTATCCCCCTTTCACACACTCTTCCTCTCCTCCTCTCGTTCACTTGTAGAGTAGCTGAATCCGGCTGGTGTGGCAGTTGTTTCTGCTGATCTTCCCATCGGGCTGATAGAGGTTGGAGGAGTTGGAGAAGGATGGAGGGAGGGAGTGGTTATCTGAGGTGGGATTAGGGTACCCCGGTGGGGGAACGAGGGATTTGGAGTCGTTTGAGGGGACGGGGAGAAGGGGCGTGCTGTGGTTCTGGGTGGCTGTGGAGGGTCGTCTTCGGGAGCGGAGGGCTTGTCGCTCCACCAGCTGGTTTCGCAGCTCTGACACCCTCTCTTCTTTCTGTGAATGAGAGAAAGAGAGAGAGAGAGAGAGAGAGAGAGAGAGAGAGAGAGAGAGAGAGAGAGAGAGAGAGAGAGACATTCTGTATAACATAATTGATCCTATACCTACTGTATACCTACTGTATAACATAACTGATTCTGTACCTACTGTATAACATAACTGATAATTTACCTACTTTATAACATAGATGATCCTATACTTACTGTCTAACATAATTGATCTTATACGTACTGTGTAACATAACTGATCCTTTACCTACTGTATAACATAATTGATATGTACCTACAGTATAACATAATTGATCGTATACCTACTGTATAAATAACTGATCATGTACCCTACATATAACATAACTGATCCTTTACCTACTGTGTAACATAACTGATCCTCTACGTACTCTATAATATAACTGATCCTATACCTACTTTGTAACATAACTGATACTATACCTACTGTATAACATAGCTGATCCTATACCTACGGTATAACATTATTGATCCTATACCTACTGTATAAACCAATTGATATGTACCTAATGTATAACATAATTGATCCTATACCTACAGTATTAATAACTGATCCTGTACCCTACGATATAACATAGCTGATCCTATACCTACGGAATAACATCATTGATCCTATACCTACTGTACAACATAGTTGATCTTATACCTAATGTATAACATAACTGATCATTTACTCACTTTATAACATAACTGATCCTATACCTACTGTATAACATAACTAATACTATACCTACTGTATAACATAACTGATCATGTGTCTACTGTATAACATAACTGATCATTTACCTACTTTATAACATAGCTGATCCTATACTTACTGTCAAACATAATTGATCATATACCTACTGTATAACATAACTGATCCTGTACCTACTGTATGAAATAACGGACCCTCTACCTTCTGTATAACATAACTGATACTATACATGTATACCTACTGTATAATATAATAGATCCGCAACATACTGTATAACATAAATGATCTTATACCTACTGTGCAACATAACTGATCCTATACCTACTGTATAACATAACTGATCCTATACATATATACCTACTGTATAATATAACAGATCCGCAACATACTGTATAACATAAATGATCTTATACCTACTGTGCAACATAACTGATCCTATACCTACTGTATAACATAATTGATATGTACCTACTGTAAAACATAATTGATCCTATACCTACTGTATAACATAACTGATCCTGTACCCTACATATAACATAGCTGATCCTAAACCTACGGTATAACATCATTGATCCTATACCTACTGTATAACATAGTTGATCTTATACCTACTGTATAACATAACTGATCCTGTACCTACTGTATAACATAACTGATCTCATACCTAATGTATAACATAACTGATCCTATACCTACTGTATACCTACTGTATAACATAACTGATCCTGTACCTACTGTATAACATAACTGATCCTATACATACTGTATAACATAACTGATCTCATACCTAATGTATAACATCATTGATCCTATACCTACTGTATAACATAGTTGATCTTATACCTAATGTATACAATAACTGATCATTTACTTACTGTATATCATAACTGATCCTATACCTACTGTATAACATAACTGATCCTATACCTACTGTGTAACATAGCTGATCCTATACCTACTGTATAACATAACTCATACTGTACCTACTGTATAACATAATTAATTGTATACCTACTGTATAACATAGCTGTTCCCATACCTAATGTATAACATAATTGACTCTATACCTACTGTAAAACATAATTGATCCTATACATACTGTATAACATTATTGATCATATACCCACTGTATAACATAATTGATCCTATATCTACAGTATTAATAACTGATCCTGTACCCTACGATATAACATAGCTGATCCTATAACTACGGTATAACATCATTGATCCTATACTTACTGTATAACATAGTTGATCTTATACCTAATGTATACAATAACTGATCATTGACTTACTTTATAACATAACTGATCCTGTACCTACTGTATATGATAACTGATCATACACCTACTGTATTACAAAACTTTTCCAATACCTACAGTATAACATAACTGATCCTATACCTAATGTATAACATAACTGATCCTATACCTAATGTATAACATCATTGATCCTATACCTACTGTATAACATAGTTGATCTTATACCTAATGTATACAATAACTGATCATTTACTTACTGTATATCATAACTGATCCTATACCTACTGTATAACATAACTGATCTTATACCTAATGTATAACATAACTGATCCTATACCTACTGTATAACATAACTGATCCTATACCTACTGTATAACATAACTGATCCTATACCTACTGTATAACATAGCTGTTCCCATACCTAATGTATAACATAATTGACTCTATACCTACTGTATAACATAACTGATCTTATACATACTGTATAACATAACTGATCTTATACCTACTGTATAACATAACTGATCCTATATCAACTGTATAACATAATTGATATGTACCTACTGTATAACATAATTGATCCTATACCTACTGTATAACTAACTGATCCTGTACCCTACATATAACATAGCTGATCCTAAACCTACGGTATAACATCATTGATCCTATACCTACTGTATAACATAGCTGACTCTATACCTACTGTATAACATAACTCATACTGTACCTACTGTATAACATCATTGATCCTATACCTACTGTATAACATAGCTGTTCCCATACCTAATGTATAACATAATTAATTGTATACCTACTGTAAAACATAATTGATCCTATACATACTGTATAACATTATTGATCATATACCCACTGTATAACATAACTGATCCTACACCCTACTGTATAAAATAACTGATCCTGTACCTACTGTATAACATAACTGATCCTATACCTACTGTATAACATAACTGATCTTATACCTACTGTATAACATAACTGATCCTATACCTACTGTATAACATAAATGATATGTACCTACTGTATAACCTACTGTATAACTGTTTGGTCCTCTGTAGCTCAGCTGGTAGAGCACGGCGCTTGTAACGCCAAGGTAGTGGGTTCGATCCCCGGGACCACCCATACACAAAAAAATTTATGCACGCATGACTGTAAGTCGCTTTGGATAAAAGCGTCTGCTAAATGGCATATTATTATTATTATTATATTATAACATAATTGATCCTATACCTACTGTATAACTAACTGATCCTGTACCCTACATATAACATAGCTGATCCTAAAACTACAATATAACATAACTGATCCTATACCTACTGTATAACATAACTGATCCTATACCTACTGTATAACATAACTGATCCTATACCTAAAGTATAACATAACTCATACTGTACCTACTGTATAACATCATTGATCCTATACCTACTGTATAACATAGCTGTTCCCATACCTAATGTATAACATAATTGACTCTATACCTACTGTATAACATAACTGATCCGGACCCTACTGTATAACATAACTGATCCTATACATACTGTATAACATAACTGATCCTGTACGATACTGTATAACATAACTGATCATGTTCCCTAATGTATAAAATAACTGATCCTGTACCTACTTTATAACATAACTGATCCTATACCTACTGCCTAACATAACTGATCCTGTACCTACTATATAACATAACTGAACCTGTACCTACTGTATAACATAACTGATCCTATACCTACTGTATAACATAACTGATCCTGTACCTACTTTATAACATAACTGATCCTATACCTCCTGAATGATCTTCTGTAGTTCCTTGTTCTCTCTCTCCAGCTGTCTGGACTTCTCCTCATCGTTGTTGTTGGTGGATGAGCCCTGTGTCTTCATGGTCTCCTGGGTGTCAGACTGCCACTCCCCTCGGGTGATCAGCCGACGCATCTACAGTACCGCCATAGAGATAAAACAATCTGTACTGAAACATCT
>NC_059199.1:59771426-59781426 GCF_020615455.1 Coregonus clupeaformis | reverse complement strand
CAGATCAAGACCCTGTCATGGCCAGCCCAATCTCCAGACCTGAACCCCATTGAAAACTTCTGGAATGTGATCAAGAGGAAGATGGATGGTCACAAGCCATTAAACAAAGCTGAGCTGCTTTAATTTTTGCGCCAGGAGTGGCATAAAGTCACCCAACATCAATGTGAAAGACTGGTGGAGAGCATGCCAAGACGCATGAAAGCTGTGATCTTCCTAAGTTAAAACATTAGTATTGTGTTGTTTAAAAATGAACATGAACTTATTTTCTTTGCATTATTCAAGGTCTGACAACACTGCAACACACTTTTTTTGTTATTTTGACCAGTTGTCATTTTCTGCAAATAAATGCTCTAAATAACAATATTTTTATTTTGAATTTGGGAGACATTTTGTCAGTAGTTTATAGAATAAAACAAACATTTTACTTTTACCCAAACACATACCTATAAATAGTAAAACCAGAGAAACGGATAATTTTGCAGTGGTCTCTTAATATATACATATATATACATTTTTATAGATGAATGATTTTCATTTATCTCAAGGCTACTGCACCATAGCCATGTACACATCATCTATTTATTTATTGTAAACACATACACTATATCCTGCCCATTGTAGTTGAGGTATGATTACACTATGCACTATGTTGACCACCTTTTCGCTCATCTTCAGATTTCATCAGATGATTTTTATAGATTCACATGAAATTCATTCATCCACTATCTTGATAGAGTCAGGAGCTAATCGATGGTGTAGCATCTCTGAAAACCAAAATCGGAAGAGGAAGAGACCAGAAAAGAGGAGAAGAGAACAGAAGAAAGAGGAAGAGAGGACCCATCAAGATAGAGATAGAGAGAGAGAAAGAGAAAGAGAAAGAGAGAGAGAGAATGAGAGAGATAGAGAGAGAGAAAGAGAAAGAGAGAGAGAGAATGAGAGAGAGAGAGAGAGAGAGAGCGACAGAGAGAGAGCGAGCGAGAGAGAGAGAGAGAGAGCGAGAGAGAGAGAGAGAGAGAGAGAAGAGAGAGAGAGAGAGAGAGAGAGGAGAAGAGACATTGAGTCATGACTCATACCTCCACAGTGATGTGTAGAGGATCCACTATTTGCCAGATCATGAGTGACATCACGTCGATGATCAGCAGCACTCCCACTGTGGTGTAGAGTTTCCACGGCTCCAGGTGCTGCAAGGAATCATATAGGAGGACTGGTCAGTTAGGCTGTGTCTCAAATGGCACCCTATTCCCTGTATAGTGCACTACTTTGGCACCCTATTCCCTGTATAGTGCACTACTTTGGCACCCTATTCCCTGTATAGTGCTCTACTTTGGTACCCTATTCCCTGTATAGTGCACTAATTTGGCACTTGTGGCACCCTATTCCCTAGATAGTGAACTACTTGCACCCTATTTTCTAAATAGACCACTACTTTGATATCCTATATAGACCACCCCACTAGACCACCCCTCTACCCCTCTAGACCATCCCTCTACCCCTCTAGACCACCCCTCTACCCCTCTAGACCACCCCTCTACCCCTCTAGAACACCCCTCTAGACCATCCCTCTAGACCACCCCTCTACCCCTCTAGAACACCCCTCTAGACCACCCCTCTACCCCTCTAGAACACCCCTCTAGACATCCCTCTAGACCACCCCTCTAGACCATCCCTCTACCCCTCTAGAACACCCCTCTAGACCACCCCTCTAGACAACCCCTCTACCCCTCTAGACCACCCCTCTAGACCATCCCTCTACCCCTCTAGAACACCCCTCTAGACCACCCCTCTAGACAACCCCTCTACCCCTCTAGAACACCCCTCTAGACAACCCCTCTACCCCTCTAGAACACCCCTCTAGACAACCCCTCTACCCCTCTAGACTACTCCTCTAGACCACCCCTCTACCCCTCTAGACCATCCCTCTAGACCACCCCTCTACCCCTCTAGACTACTCCTCTAGACCACCCCTCTACCCCTCTAGAACACCCCTCTAGACCACCCCTCTACCCCTCTAGAACACCCCTCTAGACCATCCCTCTACCCCTCTAGAACACCCCTCTAGACCACCCCTCTAGACAACCCCTCTACCCCTCTAGACCACCCTCTACCCCTCTAGACCACCCCTCTACCCTCTAGACCACCCCTCTAGACCACCCCTCTACCCCTCTAGACCACCCCTCTACCCTCTAGAACACCCCCTCAAGACCACCCCTATACCCCTCTAGACTACTCCTCTAGACCACCCCTCTACCCCTCTAGAACACCCCTCTACCCCTCTAGACCACCCCTCTAGACCACCCCCTCTACCCCTCTAGACCACCCCTCTACCCCTCTAGACCACCCCTCTAGACCACCCCTCTACCCCTCAAGACCACCCCTCTAGACCACCCCACTACCCCTCTAGACCACCCCTCTACCCCTCTAGACCACCCCTCTAGACCACCCCTCTACCCCTCTAGACCACCCCTCTACCCCTCTAGAACACCCCTCTAGACCACCCCTCTACCCCTCTAGAACACCCCTCTAGACCACCCCTCTACCCCTCTAGACCACCCCTCTACCCCTCTAGAACACCCCTCTAGACCACCCCTCTACCCCTCTAGACCACCCCTCTACCCCTCTAGAACACCTCCTAGACCACCCCCTCTACCCCTCTAGACCACCCCTCTAGACCACCCCACTACCCCTCTAGACCACCCCTCTACCCCTCTAGAACACCCCTCTAGACCACCCCTCTACCCCTCAAGACCACCCCTATACCCCTCTAGAACAGGCTGTGTCTCAAATGGCACCCTATTCTCTATATAGTGCACTACTTTGGCACACTATTTCCTATATAGGGCACTACTTTTGGCACTCTATTCCTGTATAGTGCACTACTTTGGCACCCTATTCCCTGTATAGTGCACTACTTTGGCACCCTATTCCCTGTATAGTGCTCTACTTTGGCACCCTATTCCCTGTATAGTGCACTAATTTGGCACTTGTGGCACCCTATTCCCTAGATAGTGAACTACTTGCACCCTATTTTCTAAATAGACCACTACTTTGATATCCTATATAGACCACCCCACTAGACCACCCCTCTACCCCTCTAGAACACCCCTCTAGACCACCCATCTAAACCACCCTTCTAGACCACCCCTCTACCCCTCTAGAACAGGCTGTGTCTCAAATGGCACCCTATTCTCTATATAGTGCACTACTTTTGGCACTCTATTCCTGTATAGTGCACTACTTTGGTACCCTATTCCCTGTATAGTGCACTACTTTGGCACCCTATTCCCTGTATAGTGCTCTACTTTGGCACCCTATTCCCTGTATATTGCACTAATTTGGCACTTGTGGCACCCTATTCCCTAGATAGTGAACTACTTGCACCCTATTTTCTAAATAGACCACTACTTTGATATCCTATATAGACCACCCCTCTAGACCACCCCTCTACCCCTCTAAACATCCCTCTAGACCACCCCTCTACCCCTCTAGACAACCCATCTACCCCTCTAGACCACCCCTCTACCCCTCTAGACATCCCTCTACCCCTCTAGACCACCCCTCTACCCCTCTAGACCACCCCTCTACCCCTCTAGACCACCCCTCTACCCCTCTAGACCACCCCTCTAGACATCCCTCTAGACCACCCCTTTAGACCACGCCTCTACCCCTCTAGACCACCCCTCTACCCCTCTAGACCACCCTCTAGACATCCCTCTAGACCACCCCTCTAAACCACCCCTCTAACCCTCTAGACCACCTATCTAGACTACCACTCTAGACCACCCCTCTAAACCCCCCCTCTACACCTCCACAACACTCCTCTAGACCACCCCTCTAGACCACCCCTCTAGCCCACCCCTCTAGCCCACCCCACTAGACTATCCCTCTAGACAACCCCTCCACCCCTCTAGACCACCCTCTACCCCACTAGACCACCCATGTACCCCACTAGACCACCCCTCTACCCCTCTACACCACCCTCTAGACCACCCTCTACCCCTCTAGACCCTCCCTCTACCTATCTAGACCACCCCTCTAGACCACCCCTCTATACCACCCCTCTAGAACACCCTTATACCCCTCTAGAGCACCCCTCTAGACCACCCCTCTATACCACCCCTCTAGAACACCCTTATACCCCTCTAGAGCACCCCTCTAGACCACGCCTCTAGACCACCACACCAGACCACCCCTCTAGACCACCCCACTACCCCTCTGGACTTCCCCACTAGACGACACCACATGACCACCCCTCTAGATCACCCGACTACCCCACTAGATCACACCTCTACCCCTCTAGACCACCCGTCTAAACCACCCCTCTACACCTCTAGACCACCCCTCCAGACCACCCCTCTACACCACCCCACTAGACCACCCCCCTAGACCACCCCTCTAGAAAACCCATCTAGACCACCCCTCTAGACTACCCATCTAGACTACCCTTCTACCCCTCTAGCCCACCTATCTAGACCACCCCTCTAGAGCACCCCACTAGACAATCCCCTCTAGACCACCCCTTTAGACCAGTCCTCTAGACCAGCCCTCTACCCCACTAGACCACCCCTTTACACCACCCCTCTACCCCACTAGACCACCCATGTACCCCACTAGACCACCCCTCTACCCCTCTAGACCCTCCCTCTACCTATCTAGACCACCCCTCTACCCCCCAGACCACCCCTCTAGACCACCCCTCTATACCACCCTTATACCCCTCTAGCCCACCTATCTAGACCACCCCTCTAGAGCACCCCCCTAGACCACCCCACTAGACAATCCCCTCTAGACCACCCCTTGAGACTATCCCTCTAGACTACCCATCTACCCCTCTATACCACCCCTCTACAACACCCATCTAGACCACCCCTCTAGACCAACTCCCTAAACCACCCCACTAGAACACACCACTAGACGATCATTCCACCCCTTTAGACCACCCCTCTAGACTACCCCTCTAGACCACCCCTCTAAACCACCCTTCTACCCCTCTAGACCACCGTTCTAGACCACCGCTCTAAACCACCCCTCTACACCTCCACAACACCCCTCTAGACCACCGCTCTACCCCTCTAGACCACCCCTCTATACCACCCCACTAGACCACCCCTCCAGACCACCACTCTACACCACCCCACTAGACCACCCCGCTAGACCACTCCTCTAGAAAACCCATCTAGACCACCCCTCTAGACTACCCATCTAGACTACCCCTCTAGCCCACCCATCTAGACCACCCCTCTAGACCATCTATCTAGACCACCCCTCTAGACCATCTATCTAGACCACCCCTCGAGACTATCCCTCTAGACTACCCCTCTAGACCACCCCTCTACACCACCTCTCTACACCTCTACACCACCCCTCTAAAACACACATCTAGACCACCCTTCTAGCCCACCCATCTAGACCACCCCTCTAGACCACCCATCTAGACCACCCCTCTAGACCATCTATCTAGACCACCCCTCGAGACTATCCCTCTAGACTACCCCTCTAGACCACCCCTCTACACCACCCCTCTACACCTCTACACCACCCCTCTAGGCCACCCCTCTAAACCACCCCTCTACCCCTCTAGACCACCCCTCTAAAACACTTCACCACCCCTCTAGACCAGCCCTCTAGACCACCCCTCTAAAACACTTCACCACCCCTCTAGGCCACCCCAATACCCCTCTAGACCACCCCTCTAAAACACTTCACCACCCCTCTAGGCCACCCCAATACCCCTCAGACCACCCCCTCTAAAACACTTCACCACCCCTCTAGGCCACCCCAATACCCCTCTAGACCACCCCTCTAAAACACTTCACCCACCCCTCTAGGCCACCCCAATACCCCTCTAGACCACCCCTCTAAAACACTTCACCACCCCTCTAGGCCACCCCCAATACCCCTCTAGACCACCCCTCTAAAACACTTCACCACCCCTCTAGGCCACCCCAATACCCCTCTAGACCACCCCCTCTAAAACACTTCACCACCCCTCTAGGCCACCCCAATACCCCCTCTAGACCACCCCCTCTAAAACACTTCACCACCCCTCTAGGCCACCCCAATACCCCTCTAGACCACCCCTCTAAAACACTTCACCACCCCTCTAGGCCACCCCAATACCCCTCTAGACCACCCCTCTAAAACACTTCACCACCCCCTCTAGGCCACCCCAATACCCCTCTAGACCACCCCTCTAAAACACTTCACCACCCCTCTAGGCCACCCCCAATACCCCTCTAGACCACCCCTCTAAAACACTTCACCACCCCTCTAGGCCACCCCCAATACCCCTCTAGACCACCCCTCTAAAACACTTCACCACCCCTCTAGGCCACCCCAATACCCCTCTAGACCACCCCTCTAAAACACTTCACCACCCCTCTAGGCCACCCCAATACCCCTCTAGACCACCCCTCTAAAACACTTCACCACCCCCTCTAGGCCACCCCAATACCCCTCTAGACCACCCCTCTAAAACACTTCACCACCCCCTCTAGGCCACCCCAATACCCCTCTAGACCACCCCTCTAAAACACTTCACCACCCCTCTAGGCCACCCCAATACCCCTCTAGACCACCCCTCTAAAACACTTCACCACCCCTCTAGGCCACCCCAATACCCCTCTAGACCACCCCTCTAAAACACTTCACCACCCCTCTAGGCCACCCCAATACCCCTCTAGACCAACTACTACCCCTGTAGACCATCCCTCTAGACCAGCCCTCTATCCCACTAGACCACCCCTCTAGACCAGCCCTCTAGACCAGCCCTCTATCCCACTAGACCACCCCTCTAGACCAGCCCTCTATCCCACTAGACCACCCCTTTAGACCAGTCCTCTACCCCACTAGACCACCCCTCTAGACCAGCCCTCTAGACCAGCCCTCTATCCCACTAGACCACCCCTCTAGACCAGCCCTCTATCCCACTAGACCACCCCTTTAGACCAGTCCTCTACCCCACTAGACCACCCCTCTAGACCAGCCCTCTAGACCAGCCCTCTACCCCACTAGACCACCCCTCTAGACCAGCCCTCTAGACCAGCCCTCTATCCCACTAGACCACCCCTCTAGACCAGCCCTCTATCCCACTAGACCACCCCTTTAGACCAGTCCTCTACCCCACTAGACCACCCCTCTAGACCAGCCCTCTAGACCAGCCCTCTACCCCACTAGACCACCCTCTAGACCAGCCCTCTAGACCAGCCCTCTATCCCACTAGACCACCCCTCTAGACCAGCCCTCTATCCCACTAGACCACCCCTTTAGACCAGTCCTCTACCCCACTAGACCACCCCTCTAGACCAGCCCTCTAGACCAGCCCTCTACCCCACTAGACCACCCCTCTAGACCAGCCCTCTAGACCAGCCCTCTATCCCACTAGACCACCCCTCTAGACCAGCCCTCTATCCCACTAGACCACCCCTTTAGACCAGTCCTCTACCCCACTAGACCACCCCTCTAGACCAGCCCTCTAGACCAGCCCTCTACCCCACTAGACCACCCCTCTATCCCTCTAGACCACCCCTCTACCCCTCTAGGGCGGCAGGTAGCTTAGTGGTTAAGAGCGTAGTGCCAGTAACCGAAAGGTCGCTGGTTCTAATCCCCGAGCCGACTAGGTGAAACATTTGTCGATGTGCCCTTGAGCAAGGCACTTAATCCTAATTGCTCCTGTAAGTCGCTCTGGATAAGAGCGTCTGCTAAATGACTAAAATGTCAAATGTAAATGTAGACCATCCCTCTAGACCAGCCCTCTACCCCTCTAAACCACCCATCTACCCCTTTACACCACCCCTCTATCCCTTCTAGACTACT
The DNA here is from genome assembly GCF_020615455.1 of Coregonus clupeaformis. Classification (NCBI taxonomy): domain Eukaryota; kingdom Metazoa; phylum Chordata; class Actinopteri; order Salmoniformes; family Salmonidae; genus Coregonus; species Coregonus clupeaformis. The sequence continues at coordinate 59,773,614 of NC_059199.1, read as the reverse complement.
CCTCTACCCCTCTAGACCACCCATCTACTCCTCTACCCCACTAGAACACCCATCTACCCCTCTAGACCATCCCTTCTAGACTACTCCTCTACCCCACTAAACCACCCATCTACCCCTTTACTTTACCCCTCTAAACCACCCCTCTACCCCTCTAGACCACCCCTCTAGACCAACCCACTACCCCTCTAGACCACCCCTCTACCACTGTACACCACCCCTCTACCACTGTAGACCACCCCTCTACCACTGTAGACCACCCCTCTACCACTGTAGACCACCTCTCTACCCCTCTAGACCACCCCTCTACCCCTGTAGACCACCCCTCTACCACTGTAGACCACCCCGGGCCACATACTGTATGCAGTGTACTACTGTTGACCAGGGGTATAGTCAGTGCACTACTGTTGACCAGGGGTATAGTCAGTGCACTACTGTTGACCAGGGGTATAGTCAGTGTACTACTGTTGTCCAGGGGTATAGTCAGTGTACTACTGTTGACCAGGGGTATAGTCAGTGTACTACTGTTGACCAGGGGTATAGTCAGTGTACTACTGTTGACCAGGGGTATAGTCAGTGTACTACTGTTGACCAGGGGTATAGTCAGTGTACTACTGTTGACCAGGGGTATAGTCAGTGTACTACTGTTGTCCAGGGGTATAGTCAGTGTACTACTGTTGACCAGGGGTATAGTCAGTGTACTACTGTTGTCCAGGGGAATAGTCAGTGCACTACTTTTGCCCAGTGGCACTATATAGGGAATAGGGTGCCATTTGGGAAGCACATTTGGATGAATGCACACAGGGGATCATGGCCAAGTCCCAGACCTGCATCTGTTTGGTTTGACTGTGAGGGATTAACAATGCCATAAATAGACTGGAGCCTGAGCTTGAAGAGAAAACATTGATCCATTACTAAGAGGCCAATTCAATCTGCCCCAAAGCAAACTGGTTGGGCCGTAACATCGAAATAGACAAAGAGGATGTATATCGAATCAAGACCCATGAGCAGTGCTCCTTGACAGAACTGATGAAAAAAATATATATATATATATTTTATGTAACCATTTGAAAAGAAAACAAAGCAAGAAGAGACAAAGAACCAATAGCGTAAATGTAATATTGATTTTGGTGCATTATCCCAGAGGATTAAAGCTATACTATTTATTGTCCTCGTACTGAGCAGAACCATATGAAGTCGACGCTAGATAACAAGATGTATGAGTCATTATTCTATCTAGTAGATAACTGTCACGCCCTGACTCAGGGGACGCTTATATGTTGAGTCAGGGTGTGTATATTCCTTGTTGTGCTTGTTCTATGTATGAGGATCTAGTATGTCTAGTTCTATGTTGGCCGGTGTGGTTCCCAATCAGAGGCAGCTGTCGCTCGTTGTCTCTGATTGGGGACCATACTTAAGCAGCCTATTGGCACTGTCTAGTTGTGGGATCTTGTTCCTTGCAAGGTATGTTGTGTGTTCTACCTTGGACTTCACGTTTCGTTTCCTTTGTTGTTTTGTCGTGTGTTTAATAGTTAAAAATAAACATGTACGTATATCACGCTGCGCCTTGGTCTGACCCGTCATTCAACAAACGTGACAGAAGATCCCACCAAACAAGGACCAGCAGCGTGCCGAGGAGGACCAAACGCCTGGGACTCAACAGGAGGTTACGTTAGTAGATGTCCTCCTCGGTTGGGGGAGAATTACGGAGGAGGAGGCCGTCCGTTATCGGAGGGCAATGAAGGAGGATGCCCGGGTAGGAGAGGAGAAACGGTGCCAACAGTGCCGACGACGGAGACCCGAGAGGCAACCCCAATAATTTTTTTTGGGGGGGGGGCACACGGTGTGGACGACGAGGCAGCAGGAGGCCGTTTAAAGGGCGGATCTGCAGGTTAGGAGAGGAGGCCACCATGTTACGGGGGCTATTGGTTCAGAGGGAGCAGGAGTTATTCGGTCAGAGGGAGGCGTTACAGGAGGCTAAAAGGGAGAAGGAAAGAGTAGAGGCACGGCGAGAGGAGCTGGTTAGGCAGCAGAAGGAGCGGGGGTTAATAAAGGAACCCAGTTCTGCCCCTCGCACCAAGACAGTGGTGCGCGTCGCCAGTCCGGCCCGGCCTGTTCCTACTCCTCGCACCAAGCCAGTGGTGCGTGTTCCCAGTACGGCCCGGCCCATTCCTGCCCCTCGCACCAAGGC
>NC_059199.1:59748926-59766426 GCF_020615455.1 Coregonus clupeaformis | reverse complement strand
CAGCATAGAGAAGAAAAATACATTATCTGATAATTGATCGCATGGTGCAAGAATTAATGCAATTCATTTATTATTGAATGTTATGATGGACACAGCGTTGCAGAACTAAACTCGAGAACGAATCGTTTGGGGGGGCTGCAGTTCGTAAACGGTATTGTGCCTATGACTCTCACGGCAGTCAAACAATGGATTCCACCAAGAGTCGTTCACCATTCCACCAAGAGTCGTTCACCATTCCACCAAGAGTCGTTCACCATTCCACCAAGAGTCGTTCACCACCTAGTCTGGTTGCGGCTACAACTAGACCTTTTTTTTTTTTTTTTTTTAACCTTTATTTAACCAGGTAAGCCAGTTGAGAACAAGTTCTAATTTACAACTGCGACTTGGTCAAGATAAAGCAAAGCAGTGCGATTAAAAACAACAACAACACAGAGTTACACATGGGATAAAACAAAACAAACAGTCAATAACACAATAGAAAATCTATATACAGTGTGTGCAAATGTAGTAAGTTATGGAGGTAAGGCAATAAATAGGCCATAGTGCAAAATAATTACAATTTAGTATTACCACTGGAGTGATAGATGTGCAGAAGATGATGTGCAAATAGAGATACTGGGGTGCAAATGAGCAAAATAAATAACAATATGGGGATGAGGTAGTTGGGTGGGCTAATTACAGATGGGCTGTGTACAGGTGCAGTGATCGGTAAGCTGCTCTGACAATTGATGCTTAAAGTTAGTGAGGGAGATAAGAGTCTCCAGCTTCAGAGATTTTTGCAGTTCGTTCCAGTCATTTGCAGCAGAGAACTGGAAGGAATGGCGGCCAAAGGAGGTGTTGGCTTTGGGGATGACCAGTGAGATATACCTGCTGGAACGCATACTACGGGTGGGTGTTGCTATGGTGACCAATGATCTAAGATAAGGCGGGGATTTGCCTAGAAGTGATTTATAGATGACCTGGAGCCAGTGCGTTTGGCGACTAATATGTAGTGAGGGCCAGCCAACAAGAGCGTACAGGTCACAATGGTGGGTAGTATATGGGGCTTTGGTGACAAAATGTATGGCACTGTGATAGACTACATCCAATTTGCTGAGTAGAGTGTTGGAAGCTATTTTGTAAATGACATCGCAGAAGTCAAGGATCGATAGGATAGTCAGTTTTACGAGGGCATGTTTAGCAGCATGAGTGAAGGAGGCTTTGTTGCGAAATAGGAAGCCGATTCTAGATTTAACTTTGGATTGGAGATGCTTAATGCGAGTCTGGAAGGAGAGTTTACAGTCTAACCAGACACCTAGGTACAGTGGGGGAATAAAGTATTTAGTCAGCCACCAATTGTGCAAGTTCTCCCACTTAAAAATATGAGAGAGGCCTGTAATTTTCTTCATAGGTACACGTCAACTATGACAGACAAAATGAGGAAAAAAAATCCAGAAAATCACATTGTAGGATTTTTTATGAATTTATTTGCAAATTATGGTGGAAAATAAATATTTGGTCAATAACAAAAGTTTCTCAATACTTTGTTATATACCCTTTGTTGGCAATGACACAGGTCAAACGTTTTCTGTAAGTCTTCACAAGGTTTTCACACACTGTTGCTGGTATTTTGGCCCATTCCTCCATGCAGATCTCCTCTAGAGCAGTGATGTTTGGGGCTGTCGCTGGAGCAACACGGACTTTCAACTCCCTCCAAAGATTTTCTATGGGGTTGAGATCTGGAGACTGGCTAGGCCACTCCAGGATCTTGAAATGCTTCTTACGAAGCCACTCCTTCGTTGCCTGGGCGGTGTGTTTGGGATCATTGTCATGCTGAAAGACCCAGCCACATTTCATCTTCAATGCCCTTGCTGATGGAAGGAGGTTTTCATTCAAAATCTCACAATACATGGCCCCATTCATTCTTTCCTTTACACGGATCAGTCGTCCTGGTCCCTTTGCAGAAAAACAGCCCCAAAGCATGATGTTTCCACCCCCATGCTTCACAGTAGGTATGGTGTTCTTTGGATGCAACTCAGCATTCTTTGTCCTCCAAACACGACGAGTTGAGTTTTTACCAAAAAGTTCTATTTTGGTTTCATCTGACCATATGACATTCTCCCAATCCTCTTCTGGATCATCCAAATGCACTCTAGCAAACTTCAGACGGGCATGGACATGTACTGGCTTAAGCAGGGGGGACACGTCTGGCACTGCAGGATTTGAGTCCCTGGCGGCGTAGTGTGTTACTGATGGTAGGCTTTGTTACTTTTGGTCCCAGCTCTCTGCAGGTCATTCACTAGGTCCCCCGTGTGGTTCTGGGATTTTTGTTCACCGTTCTTGTGATCATTTTGACCCCACGGGGTGAGATCTTGCGTGGAGCCCCAGATCGAGGGAGATTATCAGTGGTCTTGTATGTCTTCCATTTCCTAATAATTGCTCCCACAGTTGATTTCTTCAAACCAAGCTGCTTACCTATTGCAGATTCAGTCTTCCCAGCCTGGTGCAGGTCTACAATTTTGTTTCTGGTGTCCTTTGACAGCTCTTTGGTCTTGGCCATAGTGGAGTTTGGAGTGTGACTGTTTGAGGTTGTGGACAGGTGTCTTTTATACTGATAACAAGTTCAAACAGGTGCCATTAATACAGGTAACGAGTGGAGGACAGAGGAGCCTCTTAAAGAAGAAGTTACAGGTCTGTGAGAGCCAGAAATCTTGCTTGTTTGTAGGTGACCAAATACTTATTTTCCACCATAATTTGCAAATAAATTCATTAAAAATCCTACAATGTGATTTTCTGGATTTTTTTCCCTCCATTTGTCTGTCATAGTTGATGTGTACCTATGATGAAAATTACAGGCCTCTCTCATCTTTTTAAGTGGGAGAACTTGCACAATTGGTGGCTGACTAAATACTTTTTTCCCCCACTGTATTTGTAGTTGTCCACATATTCTAAGTCAGACACGCCGAGAGTAGTGATTCTAGTTGGGTGTGCGGGTGCAAGCAGCGTTCGATTGAAGAGCATGCATTTAGTTTTAGTTTAAGAACAGTTGGAGGCCACGGAAGGAGTGTTGTATGGCATTGAAGCTCGTTTGGAGGTTTATTAACAGGGCCAGATGTATACAAAATGGTGTCGTCTGCGTAGAGGTTGATCTGAGAGTCACCAGCAGCAAGAGCGACATCATTGATATACACAGAGAATAGAGTCAGCCCGAGAATTGAACCCTGTGGTACCCCCATAGAGACTGCCAGAGGTCCAGACAACAGGCCCTCCGATTTGACACACTGAACTCTATCTGAGTAGTTGGTGAACCAGGCGAGGCAGTAATTTGAGAACCCAAGGCTATTTAGTCTGCCAAAAAGAATGCGGTGTTTGACAGAGTCAAAAGCCTTGGCCAGGTCGATAAAGACAGCTGCACAGTACTGTCTTTTATCGATCGCGGTTATTATATCATTTAGGACCTTGAGTGTGGCTGAGGTACACCCATGACCAGTTCGGAAACCAGATGGCATAGCGGAGAAGGTACGGTGGGATTCGAAATGGTCGGTGATCTGTTTGTTAACTTGGCTTTGAAATACTTTCGAAAGGCAGGGCAGGATGGATATAGGTCTGTAACAGTTTGGATCTAGAGTGTCACCCCCTTTGAAGAGGGGGATGACCGTGGCAGCTTTCCAATCTCTGGGGATCTCAGACGATACGAAAGAGAGGTTGAACAGGCTAGTAATAGGGGTTGCGACAATTTTGGCGGCTAATTTTAGAAAGAAAGGGTCCAGATTGTCTAGCGCAGCTGATTTGTAGGGGTCCAGATTTAGCAGCTCTTTCAGGACATCAGCTATCTGAACTTGGGTGAAGGAGAAGTGAGGGGGGCATGGGCAAGTTGCAGCGGAGGGTGCAGAGCTGGTGGCCGGGGTAGGGGTAGCCAGGTGGAAAGCATGGCAAGCCGTAGCAAAATGCTTATTGAAATTCTCGATTATCGTAGATTTATCGATGGTGACAGTGTTTCCTAGCCTCAGTGCAGTGGGCAGCTGGGAGGAGGTGCTCTTATTCTCCATGGACATTACAGTGTCCCAAAACGTTTTGGAGTTAGTGCTACAGGATGCCAATTTCTGTTTGAAAAAGCTAGCCTTTGCTTTCCTAACTGAAAGGGCTCCTGAGGTAAATGTATCAAGAATTTATTGTATTTGTATGCTTAGCAATCAACATTTACATTTACATTATTTAGCAGACGCTCTTATCCAGAGCGACTTACAGTTAGTGAATACATATTTTTTTTATACTGGCCCCCCGTGGGAATCGAACCCACAACCCTGGCGTTGCAAACGCCATGCTCTATCAACTGAGCTACATCCCGGCCGGCCATTCCCTCCCCTACCCTGGACGACGCTGGGCCAATTGTGCGCCGCCCATGAGTCTCCCGGTCGCGGCCGGCTGCGACAGAGCCTGGATTCGAACCAGGATCTCTAGTGACACAGTTAGCACTGCAATGCAGTGCCTTAGACCACTGCGCCACTCAGGAGTACACCAACAAATGTACATTGTTTAAAGCACACTTTTACAAGTCTCAGTCACAAATGAGAGCTACAATAAGCCCCCTATGGAGAACGACACGTGAATGAGAGGCTTGTAGAATCATGACTCTTTTGAGTTTTCAGTTCATTGTTCGCCGGTAGGGGGTCCTGCGTGCTCTGAGCATTACTGACTCAAATGAACGAAATGAGTCGAACGATTCGTTCTTTTGACTGAACGACTTTTAAAAGATCAGAATCAGTAAAAAGAGCCGAACTTCCCATCACTGTTAAAATCCTTATAGGAATCCAGACAGAGTGGATTCCCACAATCTGCATTCAGAATGACTGCCAGGGTTAGAAAGATGAATGAATGAGACTACGTGAACTGTCTAAACTGGAACAACTGTTTCAGTTAACGCGTGCATTAAAGTCCAACTAACAGATTGGATTAGTTTAGAAGAGTGTCTTGGATCAATCCCCCCAGTCTGTTGCGATTACACAAGGTGCAAGTTCGAAGTTTGGTTGTGCCTCAGCAGTTTTTTCTCTTGTTATGTCAGTCACTGATAGTCAAGTCAATTAGCCCATGTCAGCTAATATTTTTTAGATTGCAAAGTTAGTTTAGCGGCCAGCTATCTAAACTTGTTTTAATGGTCGAATTACCGGCCGGGTGACCCCCATTGATTTTTATTAGTCAGTCTGACTGAGATATGTTAGTCAGTCTGACTCAGGTATCATATTAAAAACTGTAAACATTTCTCTCCACCATATGGCAAAATGAGTAGAATTGCAGGAAATTAGTTCTAAAATTGCTACATCTTCTCTCCGCCCCGGTGCAAAATCTGTAGAACTGCAGCAAATTTGCTTTAAAACGGCAAACATTTACTCTACACCCCATGGCAAAATGTGTAGAATTGCACAAAATGAATTCTAAAACCTAAAACATTTCTCTCCACTGTCAAGAAGGGAGGCCACTAAAATATTTTGCTCGCAATGTAGGGGAGGGATGGATGTGGGTACGCAGACCCACGAGCAACTGCGGCCCCTCATGATGAGTTCAGATTTTTGTGGCCCCCCACCCCCATCAAAGTTGCCCATCCCTGGTTTAGAAAAAAATATGTTATTTATCTTTGTGTAGTATAAGATAAATTAATTGATTAATTAATCAATCAATGTACATGCAAAAATACAGATACTGAAAGAAACAATTCTAAAAATCAAACTGCAATAGAGCATTCTGGGAAATATGGGCGTGGTTTTGCAGACCAGCAAAATTCAGATTACTTGGGAGTCAACCTCACTTGGGATTTGAACTGACAACCTCTCGGTCACTGGTGTACACACCCACGCAGCCCCCACGAGCTTTGGGGGCCATAATCTTTGCAGTAATTAATGGTTAGAAAGTTCACTAGCTAGTCTAGCCTCATGCTAAGCGCTAGTTTAGCCCAAACTATATGCTTAGCTGTTCATGTATTTTACTGTTAGCTGTAGCACGCCTAGTGCCCATACTGGGAAAAAAACAGTCTTCTGGCAAACAGTTGTGGCAAATCTTTGGCCAATTTGCTGCAAACTTGCCACAAGCTCATATTTTCACATGCAAATTAGTTTTGTGGCAAACTGTTGCGGCGACTTGTGAACTTCTGGCTAACAGTTTTGGGAAACTTGTGGCGAACATTCTACTGTTTGCTGCAAATTTGCTGCAAACGCAGTATGAATATGCAAATTAGATCAGGTTTTGGGTTAATATGTGTTTACAACATTGAAATGTTGTATCTACATAAACCAAATCACATAACTTTAAATTAACTTGCTTCTCAAAGAGAAAACTTTGCAAACTTCTGGCAACATATTTTTTCTACAAAGCAATTGTTATGAACCAGATAATTGACCGTTGAAAAAACATGTTTATTAAATTCTATTGAGAGAACCAGCCAACTTTCTCTTGTCTCATAAGTTCTCCTGTTTTACAGGAAACATATTATTTGTTTTCCTAGTCTCAATCCTGGGACCTGTAACAAACACATCATAAACCATGAATTTTGTTTTTTGAATGACAGGAAATTAGCTTTAAAACTGCAAAGTTTTATCTCAGCCTCATGGCAAAATTTGTAAAATAACATGAGATTAGCTATAAAACTGCACATTGTTCTCTCTGCCCCGTGGCAAAAAAAACGAACAAATGTGTTGTTTTTAGGGGGTTGGGGTCCAACCGGAGGTCGAGCCCCCCCCAGACAAAACAGTATTGCGCACGGCTTGCATGCAAAGGACACATGATCTACTGGTTAGGTTGGATAGGTTTTTGTCATTCAACAGCATCACCTTCAACCTGTCCTGATGGTATTTGAATCAGATATACATAGCCAGCACTGACCATCCTCCAACGAAATGCTTGGACCCCCAACATGGCTAGTTGCTGTTCAGTGCGTGGACTTATTTTGGTGGAAGACTCATTAGAGCAAGCAAGGGATGGTCTTATTGCTGTTGGACATTACTTGTAAGTACCAACATTGAATATTTCTATTGATTATTGGTGTTATTGTTGTAGCTAGAATGTTATTTATTATATATTACTATATTATGTTGCGTTTAGGTTTCATATAAACGTAGTGCTGAGCAATTTGTTATTTTTCAGGTCGATTCAGTTTCGGTTATAAAAAAATGAATCACTGTTTTCTATTTCGGTTTCGATTTTTTTTTTTTTTTTACATTAAATGCACTATGCATTATGTGGGTTGAATGCTGTAACATCACAGAATAAAACAATTAATTAAAAGTCCCATGAGTGTAGTGACTGCCCATTACTGCTCATCACTTATTAACCATCATTTATTCACATTACTTTACTTTAATAAAATATTTCAGTTGATGTGTATATTACATTGGTTTTATTTGATAACGTTATTATTTAATTCCAAGTCATCATCTCACCTCTATAGAGGTGCTGCCTATGCTGTCTGACAAAATCACTATTTTAGTAGTTCTTCAAAGTAAATAAGGCATATTTTTATGACTGCTGAATACTTTAAAACCATCACTCATGTAGAATTATGATAACACTATCTGTCTTAGGGCTGGCTAACGCTACCACACATTCATGGACGTTACCCTGCACATATTGTGTAGTCCTGAGCTGGATTTATGGCATTTTTAGAGCTTTTTTGAATAATTCTATTTTTTCTATTTTACTTCAGGAATGATGTCGAACCACTGCTCGGATGAAAACCTCTCTCCTGGATGAAAACCTCTCTCCTGGATGAAAACCTCTCTCCTGGATGAAAACCTCTCTCCTGGATGAAACCTCTATGTATCAGCTACAGGTACTCCTGATTGGCTGAGTTAGTGCTGTATAGCCTATTTAAGCCCAACACAACACTACTTAGAATATCTTGTTTATTCAAATTATATACTGACTTTCTTTTGAAAGAAATCATGAACATGCTGAAAAGCAATTGTGGTCCAACAGGGACCCTGTTAATCGTGTCTGTAGGATATCTAGACATAACTACTAGACATTTACAACATTTTAGATAGAGATGAGATAAATAGCATATATATATTTTTTAATTAATCCAATCTGTTAGTTGGACTTATTGCACGTGTTACGGATATGGTTGTTCCAGTTTAGATGGTTTAGGAAGCCTCATTTATTCATCTTTAAAACCCTGGTAATCATTCTGAATGCAGACTGTGGGTGAATAAAAGTTCACATTTTTGGATATTCCCACTCAGGCCGGATTCCAATAGGACATAGACATCACTTTGCAAGCCAGCATAATGTGACTTGATTTTGGTTTTGCAGGTGACCGGCATATTATGTGTCCAAAACACAGCGAAGGCTGGTCACCAGCGAAAACACAGCGAAGGCTGGTCACCAGCGAAAACACAACGAAGGCTGATCACCAGCGAAAACACAACGAAGGATGGTCACCAGTGAAAACACAACGAAGGATGGTCACCAGCAAAAACACAACAAAGGATGGTCACCAGCGAACACAAAATCAAGTCTCGTCACCAGCAAAAACACAATGAAGGCTGGTCACCAGCGAAAACACAACGAAAGCTGGTCACCAGCAAAAATATAATGAAGGATGATGTAAAAATGTACGCTGTGAGTCGGGAAGCAAGTACAGGGAGTGCATTTAATGATAAATAAAACATGGACGAAAACAAGAGTAGCGTACAGACAGGAACAGAGTAACAGAATCAATAACCCCTGGGGAAGGAACCAAAGGGAGTGACATATATAGGGGAGGTAATCAGGAAGGTGATGGAGTCCAGGTGAGTCTGATGAGGCGCTGGTGCGCGTAACGATGGTGACAGGTGTGCGTAATAAAGAGAAGCCTGGTGACCAAGAGGCCAGAGGGGGAGTTTACGTGACAGATGGCCACCTGCGAAAACACAACAAAGGCTGGTAACCAGCGAAAACACAATGAAGACTAATCACCAGCGAAAACACAACAAATGCAACACAACGAAGACTGGTCACCAGCAAAAACACAACGAAGGATGGTCACCAGCAAAAACACAACGAAGGATGGTCACCAGCAAAAACACAACGAAGGATGGTCACCAGCAAAAACACAACGAAGGATGGTCACCAGCAAAATCACAATGAAGGATGGTCACCAGCAAAAACACAACGAAGGATGGTCACCAGCAAAAACACAACGAAGGATGGTCACCAGCAAAAACACAACGAAGGATGGTCACCAGCAAAAACACAACGAAGGATGGTCACCAGCGAAAACACAACGAAGGATGGTCACCAGCGAAAACACAACGAAGGATGGTCACCAGCAAAAACACAACGAAGGATGGTCACCAGCGAAAACACAACGAAGGATGGTCACCTGCGAAAACACAACGATAGGGAAAGGAAGGTAAATGGGGATACCTAGTCAGTTGTACAACTGAATGCATTCAACTGAAATGTGTCTTCCACATTTAACCCATCCCCAATGAATGCAACACAACGAAGGCTCGTCACCAGCGAAAACACAACGAAGGCTCATCACCAGCGAAAAAACAAAATGAGGGCTTGTTACCAGAAAAAACACAATGAAGGATGGTCACCAGCTAAAACACAACGAAGGCTGGTCACCAGCAAAAATACAACAAAGGCTGGCCACCAGTGAAACATAATGAAGGATGGTCACCAGCGAAAAAACCAAGAAGGCTGGTCACCTGCGAAAACATAACGAAGGCTGATCACCAGTGAAAACACAAAGAATGCAACACAACTAAGACTCGTCACCAGCAAAAAAACACAATGAAGGCTGGTCACCAGCAAAAACACAACGAAGGCTGGTCACCAGCAAAAACACAACGAAGGCTGGTCACCAGCGAAAATAAAACGAAGGCTGGTCACCTGAGAAAATACAACGAAGACTGGTCACCAGCAAAAATACAATGAAGGCTCATCACCAGCGAAAAAACAAAATGAGGGCTTGTTACCAGAAAAAACACAATGAAGGATGGTCACCAGCTAAAACACAACGAAGGCTGGTCACCAGCAAAAATACAACAAAGGCTGGCCACCAGTGAAACATAATGAAGGATGGTCACCAGCGAAAAAAACCAAGAAGGCTGGTCACCTGCGAAAACATAACGAAGGCTGATCACCAGTGAAAACACAAAGAATGCAACACAACTAAGACTCGTCACCAGCAAAAAAACACAATGAAGGCTGGTCACCAGCAAAAACACAACGAAGGCTGGTCACCAGCGAAAACACAACGAAGGCTGGTCACCAGCGAAAATAAAACGAAGGCTGGTCACCTGAGAAAATACAACGAAGACTGGTCACCAGCAAAAATACAATGAAGGCTCATCACCAGCGAAAAAAACAAAATGAGGGCTTGTTACCAGAAAAAACACAATGAAGGATGGTCACCAGCTAAAACACAACGAAGGCTGGTCACCAGCAAAAATACAACAAAGGCTGGCCACCAGTGAAACATAATGAAGGATGGTCACCAGCGAAAAAAACCAAGAAGGCTGGTCACCTCCGAAAACATAGCGAAGGCTGATCACCAGTGAAAACACAAAGAATGCAACACAACTAAGACTCGTCACCAGCAAAAAAACACAATGAAGGCTGGTCACCAGCAAAAACACAACGAAGGCTGGTCACCAGCGAAAAACACAACGAAGGCTGGTCACCAGCGAAAATAAAACGAAGGCTGGTCACCTGAGAAAATACAACGAAGACTGGTCACCAGCAAAAATACAATGAAGGCTCATCACCAGCGAAAAAACAAAATGAGGGCTTGTTACCAGAAAAAACACAATGAAGGATGGTCACCAGCTAAAACACAACGAAGGCTGGTCACCAGCAAAAATACAACAAAGGCTGGCCACCAGTGAAACATAATGAAGGATGGTCACCAGCGAAAAAACCAAGAAGGCTGGTCACCTGCGAAACATAACGAAGGCTGATCACCAGTGAAAACACAAAGAATGCAACACAACTAAGACTCGTCACCAGCAAAAAAACACAATGAAGGCTGGTCACCAGCAAAAACACAACGAAGGCTGGTCACCAGCGAAAACACAACGAAGGCTGGTCACCAGCGAAAATAAAACGAAGGCTGGTCACCTGAGAAAATACAACGAAGACTGGTCACCAGCAAAAAATACAATGAAGGCTCATCACCAGCGAAAAAACAAAATGAGGGCTTGTTACCAGAAAAAACACAATGAAGGATGGTCACCAGCTAAAACACAACGAAGGCTGGTCACCAGCAAAAATACAACAAAGGCTGGCCACCAGTGAAACATAATGAAGGATGGTCACCAGCGAAAAAACCAAGAAGGCTGGTCACCTGCGAAAACATAACGAAGGCTGATCACCATTGAAAACACAAAGAATGCAACACAACTAAGACTCGTCACCAGCAAAAAAACACAATGAAGGCTGGTCACCAGCAAAAACACAACGAAGGCTGGTCACCAGCGAAAACACAACGAAGGCTGGTCACCAGCGAAAATAAAACGAAGGCTGGTCACCTGAGAAAATACAACGAAGACTGGTCACCAGCAAAAATACAGTGAAGGCTCATCACCAGCGAAAAAACAAAATGAGGGCTTGTTACCAGAAAAAACACAATGAAGGATGGTCACCAGCTAAAACACAACGAAGGCTGGTCACCAGCAAAAATACAACAAAGGCTGGCCACCAGTGAAACATAATGAAGGATGGTCACCAGCGAAAAAACCAAGAAGGCTGGTCACCTGCGAAAACATAGCGAAGGCTGATCACCAGTGAAAACACAAAGAATGCAACACAACTAAGACTCGTCACCAGCAAAAAAACACAATGAAGGCTGGTCACCAGCAAAAACACAACGAAGGCTGGTCACCAGCGAAAACACAACGAAGGCTGGTCACCAGCGAAAACACAACGAAGGCTGGTCACCAGCGAAAATAAAACGAAGGCTGGTCACCTGAGAAAATACAACGAAGACTGGTCACCAGCAAAAATACAATGAAGGCTCATCACCAGCGAAAAAACAAAATGAGGGCTTGTTACCAGAAAAAACACAATGAAGGATGGTCACCAGCTAAAACACAACGAAGGCTGGTCACCAGCAAAAATACAACAAAGGCTGGCCACCAGTGAAACATAATGAAGGATGGTCACCAGCGAAAAAACCAAGAAGGCTGGTCACCTGCGAAAACATAACGAAGGCTGATCACCAGTGAAAACACAAAGAATGCAACACAACTAAGACTCGTCACCAGCAAAAAAACACAATGAAGGCTGGTCACCAGCAAAAAACACAACGAAGGCTGGTCACCAGCGAAAACACAACGAAGGCTGGTCACCAGCGAAAATAAAACGAAGGCTGGTCACCTGAGAAAATACAACGAAGACTGGTCACCAGCAAAAATACAATGAAGGCTCATCACCAGCGAAAAAACAAAATGAGGGCTTGTTACCAGAAAAAACACAATGAAGGATGGTCACCAGCTAAAACACAACGAAGGCTGGTCACCAGCAAAAAATACAACAAAGGCTGGCCACCAGTGAAACATAATGAAGGATGGTCACCAGCGAAAAAAACCAAGAAGGCTGGTCACCTGCGAAAACATAACGAAGGCTGATCACCAGTGAAAACACAAAGAATGCAACACAACTAAGACTCGTCACCAGCAAAAAAACACAATGAAGGCTGGTCACCAGCAAAAACACAACGAAGGCTGGTCACCAGCGAAAACACAACGAAGGCTGGTCACCAGCGAAAATAAAACGAAGGCTGGTCACCTGAGAAAATACAACGAAGACTGGTCACCAGCAAAAATACAATGAAGGCTCATCACCAGCGAAAAAACAAAATGAGGGCTTGTTACCAGAAAAAACACAATGAAGGATGGTCACCAGCTAAAACACAACGAAGGCTGGTCACCAGCAAAAATACAACAAAGGCTGGCCACCAGTGAAACATAATGAAGGATGGTCACCAGCGAAAAAACCAAGAAGGCTGGTCACCTGCGAAAACATAACGAAGGCTGATCACCAGTGAAAACACAAAGAATGCAACACAACTAAGACTCGTCACCAGCAAAAAAACACAATGAAGGCTGGTCACCAGCAAAAACACAACGAAGGCTGGTCACCAGCGAAAACACAACGAAGGCTGGTCACCAGCGAAAATAAAACGAAGGCTGGTCACCTGAGAAAATACAACGAAGACTGGTCACCAGCAAAAATACAATGAAGGCTGATCACCAGCGAAAACACAACAAATGCAACACAACGAAGGCTCGTCACCAGCGAAAACACAACAAAGGTTGGCCACCAGCGAAACATAATGAAAGATGGTCACCAGCGAAAAAACTAAGAATGCAACACAACTAAGGCTCGTCACCAGCAAAAAAGCACAATGAAGGCTGGTCACCAGCAAAAACACAACGAAGGATGGTCACGAGCGAAAAAAGCAAGAAGGCTGGTCATCAGTGAAAAAAACAAGAAGGCTGGTCACCAGCAAAAACACAACAACTAAGGCTGGTAACCAGCGAAAATACAACGAAGGATGTTCACAAGCAAAAACACAACAAAGGATGTTCACCAGCAAAAACACAACGAAGACTTCTCACCAGCGAAAACACAACGAAGGCTGATAACCAGCGAAAACACAACGAAGGCTGATAACCAGCGAAAACACAATGAATGCAACACAACGAAGGCTCGTCACCAGCAAAAACACACCGAAGGCTAGTCACCAGGGAAAACACAACGAAGGCTTGTCACCAGCGAAAACACAACGAATGCAACACAACTAAGGCTCATCACCAGCAAAGCAACACAACAAAGACTGGTCACCAGCAAAAACACAACGAAGGATGGTCACCAGCAAAAACACAACGAAGGATGGTCACCAGCGAAAAAACAACGAAGGCTGGTCACCAGCAAAAACACAACGAAGGATGGTCACCAGCAAAATCACAACGAAGGCTGGTCACCAGCAAAAACACAACGAAGGCTGGTCACCAGCGAAAACACAACGAAGGCTGGTCACCAGCAAAAGCACGATGATGGCTGGTCACCAAGGAAAACACAACAAAGGCCGGTCACCAGCAAAACATAATGAAGGATGGTCACCAGCGAAAACACAACGAAGGCTGGTCACCAGCAAAAACACAACGAAGGCTGGTCACCAGCGAAAACACAACGAATGCTGGTCACCAGCAAAAGCACGATGATGGCTGGTCACCAAGGAAAACACAACTAAGGTTGGCCACCAGCAAAACATAATGAAGGATGGTCACCAGCGAAAACACAACGAAGGCTGGTCACCAGCAAAAACACAACGAAGGATGGTCACCAGCGAAAACACAACGAAGGCTGGTCACCAGCAAAAACACAACGAAGGCTGGTCACCAGCGAAAACACAATGAAGACTAATCACCAGCGAAAATACAACGAAGGCTGGTCACCAGCGAAAACACAACGAAGACTGGTAACCAGCGAAAATACAATGAAGACTGGTCACTAGTGACAAAACAACGAAGGCTGGTCACCAGCGAAAACACAACGAAGGCTGGTCACCAGCGAAAACACAACAAAGTCTGGTCACCAGCGAAAACACAAGGAAGGATAGTGAGCAGCGAAAACACAATCAAGTCTCGTCATCAGCGAAAATACAACGAAGGCTGGTCACCAGCGAAAACACAACGAAGGCTGGTAACCAGCGAAAATACAATGAAGACTGGTCACTAGTGACAAAACAACGAAGGCTGGTCACCAGCGAAAACACAACGAAGGCTGGTAACCAGCGAAAATACAATGAAGACTGGTCACTAGTGACAAAACAACGAAGGTTGGTCACCAGTGAAAATACAACGAAGGCAGCCTATGCTGGTCTATGCTGTTTTTTTTCAGCAAAGTGTTTTGATGGGTTTAGGAGAAAAATAAATATTATCTGAACCACTGTATTTCCCACATTCAAACACTTTAGAAAATGGGATAGAACAAATGTGGTATGCACACACACATGCACGCATGCATGCTCACAGTCACCACCCTCCTCCCATACACACACAAACACTGGTTTTGCATACCTGACATTGCTGTTGTAGATGTTGAATGTGAGACACACTATCCCCAGTAGGATCCCCAGTCCAGCGAACACAGACACAGAGACAAAGAGCTTCTGAGAAAGGAACCTAAACTCCTCTATAACCACCGTCTGATCTGCTGGGGGGCCTGGACCTAAGGGAGGAGAGGAGAGGAGAGGAGAGGAGAGAGAGAGAGAGAGAGAGAGAGAGAGAGAGAGAGAGAGAGAGAGAGAGATTATCATCATTATAATGAACCCTTCATTTTTCCAAGTAAATTGACTGAGAATACAACCTCGTTATAGCAATGACCTGAGAAAACTTGCAGGGGTATAATGAGCCAGTTGGAAGCTAGGGATGATTAGTTGTCCAAGGAAGTATGTTGGTCAGGATGGGACTAAAGCCAGGACACCAGGGTTCACAACCTTTACTCTTACGAGTGCCATGGGCTCTTTAGTGACCACAGAGAGTCAAGACCTCGATTTAGCATCACAACTGAAGGACAGAATACCTTGCAGGGCAGGGGAAGGGAGAGAGTGGTGGAGGCAGGGGGAGGGAGGGAGTGGTGAGCCAGGGGGAGGGAGGGAGTGGTGGAGTCAGGGGGAAGGAGGAGCGGTGAGGCAGGGGGAAGGAGTGGTGAGGCAGGGGGAGGGAGGGAGCGGTGGAGGCAGGGAGAGGGGGAGGGAGTGGTGAGGCAGGGGGGAGGGAGGGAGCGGTGAGGCAGGGGAAGGGAGGGGGTGGTGGAGTCAGGGGTAGGGAGTGGTGAGGCAGGGGAGGGAGGGAGTGGTGGAGTCAGGGGGAGGGAGGGAGTGGTGAGGCAGGGGAGGAGGGAGTGGTGAGGCAGGGGAGGGAGGAGTGGTGAGGCAGGGAGAGGGAGTGGTGGAGTCAGGGGGAGGGAGGGAGTGGTGGGGCAGGGGAAGGAGGGAGTGGTGAGGCAGGGGAGGGAGGGAGTGGTGAGGCAGGGGAGGGAGGGAGTGGTGAGGCAGGGGGAGGGAGGGAGTGGTGAGGCAGGGGGAGGGAGGGAGTGGTGAGGCAGGGGGAGGGAGGGAGCGGTGAGGCAGGGAGAGGGAGGGGGGTGGTGGAGTCAGGGGAGGGAGGGTGGTGGGGCAGGGGGAGGGAGGGAGTGGTGAGGCAGGGGAGGGAGGGAGTGGTGGGGCAGGGGGGAGGGAGGGAGTGGTGAGGCAGGGGAGGGAGGGAGTGGTGAGGCAGGGGAGGGAGGGAGTGGTGAGGCAGGGGAGGGAGGGAGCGGTGAGGCAGGGAGAGGGAGGGGGGTGGTGAGCCAGGGGGAGGGAGGGAGTGGTGAGGCAGGGGAGGGAGGGAGTGGTGAGGCAGGGGGAGGAGCGGTGAGGCAGGGGGAGGGAGGGAGTGGTGAGGCAGGGGGGAGGAGTGGTGGAGTCAGGGGAGGGAGGGAGTGGTGAGGCAGGGGAGGGAGGGAGTGGTGAGGCAGGGGGAGGGAGGAGTGGTGAGGCAGGAGGAGAGGGGGGTGGTGAGGCAGGGGGAGGGAGGGAGTGGTGAGGCAGGGAGAGGGAGTGGTGGAGTCAGGGGGAGGGAGGGAGTGGTGAGGCAGGGGGAGGGAAGGAGTGGTGAAACAGGGGGAGGGAGGGAGTGGTGAGGCAGGGGGGAGGGAGTGGTGAGGCAGGGGGAGGGAGGGAGCGGTGAGGAAGGGGGAGGGAGGGAGTGGTGAGGCAGGGGGAGGGAGGGAGTGGTGAGGCAGGGAGAGGGAGTGGTGGAGTCAGGGGAGGGAGGGAGTGGTGGGGCAGGGGGAGGGAGGGAGTGGTGAGGCAGGGGGAGGGAGGAGTGGTGAGGCAGGGGGAGGGAGGGAGTGGTGAGGCAGGGGGGAGGGAGGGAGCGGTGAGGCAGGGAGAGGGAGGGGTGGTGAGCCAGGGGGAGGGAGGGAGTGGTGAGGCAGGGGGAGGGAGGGAGTGGTGAGGCAGGGGAGGGAGCGGTGAGGCAGGGGAGGGAGGGAGTGGTGAGGCAGGGGGAGGGAGTGGTGGAGTCAGGGGGAGGGAGGGAGTGGTGAGGCAGGGGAGGGAGGGAGTGGTGAGGCAGGGGGAGGGAGGGAGTGGTGAGGCAGGGGGGAGGGAGGGAGTGGTGAGGCAGGGGAGGGAGGGGGGGTGGTGAGGCAGGGGAGGGAGGGAGTGGTGAGGCAGGGGGAGGAGGGAGTGGTGAGGCAGGGGAGGGAGGGAGTGGTGAGGCAGGGGGAGGGAGGGAGGGAGTGGTGAGGCAGGGGAGGGAGGGAGTGGTGAGGCAGGGGGAGGGAGGGAGTGGTGAGGCAGGGGGAGGGAGTGGTGAGGCAGGGGGAGGGAGGGAGCGGTGAGGCAGGGGGAGGGAGGGAGTGGTGAGGCAGGGGGAGGGAGGGAGTGGTGAGGCAGGGGGAGGGAGGGAGTGGTGAGGCAGGGGAGGGAGGGAGTGGTGAGGCAGGGGAGGGAGGGAGCGGTGAGGCAGGGGGGAGGGAGGGAGTG
>NC_059199.1:59738926-59743926 GCF_020615455.1 Coregonus clupeaformis | reverse complement strand
ACAGAAATACACTACGGAAAAAGAAGGAATAGCACATCAGAAATCAGCTCAATGTAATTGAAGAATCCATAGAATCTAACCACTTCTGGGAAAATAGGAAAACACTAAACAAACAACAACACGAAGAGTTATCTATCCAAAACGGAGATGTATGGGTAAACCACTTCTCCAATCTTTTTGGCCCTATTACAGAGAACAAACAGCAAAAAAATATACATGATCAAATGCAAATCTTAGAATCAACTATTAAAGACTACCAGAACCCACTGGATTCTCCAATTACATTGAATGAACTACAGGACAAAATACAAACCCTCCAACCCAAAAAGGCCTGTGGTGTTGATGGTATCCTCAATGAAATTATCAAATATACAGACCACAAATTCCAATTGGCTATACTTAAACTCTTTAACATCATCCTTAGCTCTGGCATCTACCCCAATATTTGGAACCAAGGACTGATCACCCCAATCCACAAAAGTGGAGACCAATTTGACCCCAATAACTACTGTGGGATATGCGTCAACAGCAACCTTGGGAAAATCCCCTGCATTATCATTAACAGCAGACTCGTACATTTCCTCAGTGAAAACAATGTACTGAGCAAATGTCAATTTGGCTTTTTACCAAGTTACCGTACGACAGACCACGTATTCACCCTGCACACCCCAATTGACAAAACAAACAAACCAAAACAAAGGCAAAGTCTTCTCATGCTTTGTTGATTTCAAAAAAGCTTTTGACTCAATTTGGCATGAGAGTCTGCTATACCAATTGATGGAAGATGGTGTTCGGGGAAAAACATACAACATTATATAAAATCCATGTACACAAACAACAAGTGTGCGGTTAAAATTGGCAAAAAACACACACATTTCTTTCCACAGGGCCGTGGGGTGAGACAGGGATGCAGCTTAAGCCCTACCCTCTTCCACATATATATCAACGAATTGGCGAGGGCACTAGAACAGTCTGCCGCACCCGGCCTCACCCTACCAGAATCTGAAGTCAAATGTCTGCTGTTTGCTGATGATCTGGTGCTTCTGTCTCCAACCAAGGAGGGCCTACAGCAGCACCTACAGTGGGGAGAACAAGTATTTGATACACTGACGATTTTGCAGGTTTTCCTACTTACAAAGCATGTAGAGGTCTGTAATTTTTATCATATGTACACTTCAACTGTGAGAGACGGAATCTAAATCAAAAATCAAGAAAATCACATTGTATGATTTTTAAGTAATTAATTTGCATTTTATTGCATGACATAAGTATTTGATCACCTACCAACCAGTAAGAATTCCAGCTCTCACAGACCTGTTAGTTTTTCTTTAAGAAGCCCTCCTGTTCTCCACTCATTACCTGTATTAACTGCACCTGTTTGAACTCGTTACCTGTATAAAACACACCTGTCCACACACTCAATCAAACAGACTCCAACCTCTCCACAATGGCCAAGACCAGAGAGCTGTGTAAGGACATCAGGGATAAAATTGTAGACCTGCACAAGGCTGGGATGGGCTACAGGACAATAGGCAAGCAGCTTGGTGAGAAGGCAACAACTGTTGGCGCAATTATTAGAAAATGGAAGAAGTTCAAGATGGTGGTCAATCACCCTCGGTCTGGGGCTCCATGCAAGATCTCACCTCGTGGGGCATCAATGATCATGAGGAAGGTGAGGGATCAGCCCAGAACTACACGGCAGGACCTGGTCAATGACCTGAAGAGAGCTGGGACCACAGTCTCAAAGAAAACCATTAGTAACACACTACGCCGTCATGGATTAAAATCCTGCAGCGCACGCAAGGTCCCCCTGCTCAAGCCAGCGCATGTCCAGGCCCGTCTGAAGATTGCCAATGACCATCTGGATGATCAAGAGGAGGAATGGGAGAAGGTCATGTGGTCTGATGAGACAAAAATTGAGCTTTTTGGTCTAAACTCCACTCGCCGTGTTTGGAGGAAGAAGAAGGATGAGTACAACCCCAAGAACACCATCCCAACCGTGAAGCATGGAGGTGAAAACATCATTCTTTGGGGATGCTTTTCTGCAAAGGGGACAGGACGACTGCACCGTATTGAGGGGAGGATGGATGGGGCCATGTATCGCGAGATCTTGGCCAACAACCTCCTTCCGTCAGTAAGAGCATTGAAGATGGGTCGTGGCTGGGTCTTCCAGCATGACAACGACCCGAAGCACACAGCCAGGGCAACTAAGGAGTGGCTCCGTAAGACGCATCTCAAGGTCCTGGAGTGGCCTAGCCAGTCTCCAGACCTGAACCCAATAGAAAATCTTTGGAGGGAGCTGAAAGTCCGTATTGCCCAGCGACAGCCCCGAAACCTGAAGGATCTGGAGAAGGTCTGTATGGAGGAGTGGGCCAAAATCCCTGCTGCAGTGTGTGCAAACCTGGTCAAGACCTACAGGAAACGTATGATCTCTGTAATTGCAAACAATGGTTTCTGTACCAAATATTAAGTTCTACTTTTCTGATGTATCAAATACTTATGTCATGCAATAAAATGCAAAATTAATTACTTAAAAATCATACAATGTAATTTTCTGGATTCTGGATCTCTCACAGTTGAAGTGTACCTATGCTAAAAATTACAGACCTCTACATGCTGTGTAAGTAGGAAAACCTGCAAAATCGGCAGTGTATCAAATACTTGTTCTCCCCACTGTAGATCTTCTGCACAGATTCTGTCAGACCTGGGCCCTGACAGTAAATCTCAGTAAGACAAAAATAATGGTGTTCCAAAAAAGGTCCAGTTACCAGGACTACAGCTTCACACATTCCATCTAGACACCGTTGCCCTAGACAACACAAAAACACGATACATACCTCGGCCTAAACATCAGCGCCACAGGTAACTTCCACAAAGCTGTGAACGATCTGAGAGATAAGGCAAGAAGGGCCTTCTATGCCATCAAAAGGAACATAAAATTCGACATACCAACTAGGATCTGGCTAAAAATACTTGAATCAGTTATAGAACCCTTTGCCCTTTATGGTTGTGATGTCTGGGGTCCGCTCACCAACCAATACTTCACAAAATGGGACAAACACCAAATTGAGACTCTGCATGCAGAATTCTGCAAAAATATCCTCTGTGTACAATGTAAAACACCAAATAATGCATGCAGAGCAGAATTAGTCCGATACCCGCAAATGATCAAAATCCAGAAAAGAGCCGTTAAATTCTACAATCACCTAAAAGGAAGCGATTCCCAAACATTCCATAACAAAGCCATCACCTACAGAGAGATGAACCTGGAGAAGAGTCCCCTACGCAATCTGGTCCTGGGGCTCTGTTCACAAACACAAACAGACCCCACACCCATCCCCAGGACAGCAACACAATTAGACCCAACTAAATCATGAGAAAACAAAAAGAGAATTACTTGACACATTGGAAAGAATTAACAAAAAAACAGAGCAAACTAGAATGCTTCCTAACCTCCTACCAAAAGTATGACCATGTTAGAGACACTTACTTCCCACAGACCCACAAAGAATTCGAAAACAAATCCAATTCGGATAAACTCCCATATCTATTGGGTGAAATACCACAGTGTGCAATCACAGCAGCAAGATTTGTGACCAATTGCCACAAGAAAAGGGAAACCAGTGAAGAACAAACACCATTGTAAATACAACCCATATTTATGTTGATTTATTTTCCTTTTTGTACTTTAACTATTTGCACATCGTTACAACACTGTATATATACATAATATGACATTTTAAATGTGTTTATTATTTTGGAACTTTTGTGAGTGTAATGTTTACTGTAAATTTTGTAATGTTTATTTCACTTTTGTTCATTATTTATTTCACTTGCTTTGGTAACATAAACATATGCCAATAAAGCCCTTAAATTGAAATTGAATTGAGAGACAGAGAGACATATGGCCAATCAGTGAGGCCCACCATTTACACCCTTCCATCCAATAGGAAGTCACAGCTCTACTCAGTTACCATGGTTCCCATCTGTCCAGCAACACTTTAAATAACCAAATTAAAATGTTAAACCCTAATCAAAACTATGCTGATTGGAACAAAAGCCTCATTAACGTTCGTTCATTGAATGAGTCATTTGAGTATTTTTTTGTTCTTGTTCTTTAAAATCAGACACTGACTCCCAATACAACACTTGTGATGCAACCTTGGTTCCACAGTAGAATGCACAAAACCACTTTTCTCAAACCATTAGGTTTGTTAGTTAAATGTGCATCTTTTTCAGTGTTTGCAGAAGCAGAACTGACTCTTGTCTGCATCCCAAATGGCACCCTAGGGAAACCCATAGGGCTCTGATTGTAAGTAGTGCACTATATAGGGAACAGGGTGACATTTGGGGCGCATCCTACTGCTGATTAGACTACAGAGCAGAGACGCAACCTCCCATTCCCCCTTCCCCAGAGTCAAGGTCATGGATTCGGCTCCAGTTAAATTGCCTATGAGATTGCCTCCGCCTTCGTTTTGTTTTGACTGTCAAGCAGCATGTTCCATTCATTTTCTTCCTGTCATCGCTATGAACTGGTCATCATGTTTAATTAGTAATTTAAATGAAATAATATCACTATTGTGAGATATAACACATGGTCCTATCACTGTGCCTGCTCAATTTATGCTCAGTATAAAGTACTGGCAGTTTACATAGCAGCCCCATCAGTTTCAGTGTGTGTTTCAAAGTGTGTGTTTCAGAGTGTGTTTATGTGTGTGTGTGTGTGTGTGTGTGTGTGTGTGTGTGTGTGTGTGTGTAAAGAAAATGAGAGAGAGAGAGAGAGAGAGAGAGAGAGAGAGAGAGAGAGAGAGAGAGAGAGAGAGAGAGAGAGAGAGAGAGAGAGAGAGAGAGAGAGAGAGAGAGAGAGAGAGAGCTATCAGACATGGTCTAAGGGAGATCCCTTCGATCTCGACAGAGTTAGGTAAATCTGTATTTAGCTACTTTGCTTATGGAATGGTCTACAGAGTTCGCTGAAATTGGATGAATTGGTGCCTCTGAGG
>NC_059199.1:59731426-59736426 GCF_020615455.1 Coregonus clupeaformis | reverse complement strand
CAGCCAAGACCTTAGAAAAGAAATTGTAGACCTCCACAAGTCTGGTTCATCCTTGGGAGCAATTTCCAAACACCTGAAGGTACCACGTTCATCTGTACAAACAATAGTACGCAAGTATAAACACCATGGGACCACGCAGCCGTCATACTGCTCAGGAATGAGACACGTTCTGTCTCCTAGAGATGAACGTACTTTGGTGCGAAAAGTGCAAATCAATCACAGAACAACAGCAAAGGACCTTGTAAAGATGCTGGAGGAAACAGGTACAAAAGTATCTATATCCACAGTAAAACGAGTCCTATATCGACATAACCTGAAAGGCCGCTCAGCAAGGAAGAAGCCACTGCTCCAAAACCGCCATTAAAAAGCCAGACTACGGTTTGCAACTGCACATGAGGACAAAGATCATACTTTTTGGAGAAATGTCCTCTGTTCTGATGAAACAAAAATAGAAATGTTTGGCCATAATGACCATCGTTATGTTTGGAGGAAAAAGGGGTGGGCTTGCAAGCCGAAGAACACCATCCCAACCGTGAAGCACGGGGGTGGCAGCATCATGCTGTGGGGGTGCTTTGCTGCAGGAGGGACTGGTGCATTTCACAAAATAGATGGCATCATGAGGAAGGAAAATGATGTGGATATATTGAAGCAACATCTCAAGATATCAGTCAGGAAGTTAAAGCTTGGTCGCAAATGGGTCTTCCAAATGGACAATGACCCCAAGCATACTTCCAAAGTTATGGCAAAATGGGTTAAGGACAACAAAGTCAAGGTATTGGAGTGGCCATCACAAAGCCCTGACCTCAATCCTATAGAAAATGTGTGGGCAGAACTGAAAAAGCGTGTGCGAGCAAGGAGGCCTACAAACCTGACTCAGTTACACCAGCTCTGTCAGGAGGAATGGGCCAAAATTCACCCAACTTATTGTGGGAACCTTGTGGAAGGCTACCCGAAACGTTTGACCCAAGTTAAACAATTTAAAGGCAATGCTACCAAATACTAATTGAGTGTATGTTAACTTCTGACCCACTGGGAATGTGATGAAAGAAATAAAAGCTGAAATAAATCATTCTCTCTACTATTATTCTGACATTTCACATTCTTAAAATAAAGTGGTGATCCTAACTGACCTAAGACAGGGAATTGTTACGAGGATTAAATGTCAGGAATTGTGAAAAACTGAGTTTAAATGTATTTGTCTAAGTTGTATTTAAACTTCCGACTTCAACTGTATGTAGTAGATATGCAGGAGATATACAGTAGATATACAGTAGATATACAGTAGATATGCAGTAGCTATACAATAGATATGCAGTAGATATGCAGTAGATATACAGTAGATATACTAGTAGATATACAGTATATATACTAGTAGATATGCAGTAGATATACAGTAGATATACAGTAGATATACAGTAGATATACAGTAGATATGCAGTAGCTATACAATAGATATGCAGTAGATATGCAGTAGATATACAGTAGATATACTAGTAGATATACAGTATATATACTAGTAGATATGCAGTAGATATAAAGTAGATATACTAGTAGATATACAGTAGATATACAGTAGATATGCAGTAGATATACAATAGATATGCAGTAGATATACTAGTAGATATGCAGTAGATTTAAAGTAGATATGCAATAGATATACTAGTAGATATGCAGTAGATATAAAGTAGATATACAGTAGATATGCAGGAGATATACTAGTAGATATGCAGTAGATATAAAGTAGATATACAGTAGATATACTAGTAGATATACTAGTAGATATGCAGTAGATATGCAGTAGATATGCAGTAGATATTCTAGTAGATATGCAGTAGATATAAAGTAGATATACTAGTAGATATACAGTAGATATACAGTAGATATACAGTAGATATGCAGTAGATATACAATAGATATGCAGTAGATATACTAGTAGATATGCAGTAGATATAAAGTAGATATACAGTAGATATGCAGGAGATATACTAGTAGATATGCAGTAGATATAAAGTAGATATACAGTAGATATACAGTAGATATACTAGTAGATATATAGTAGATACGCAGTAGATATGCAGTAGATATACAGGAGATATAATAGTAGATATATATTAGATATGCAGTAGATATACTGTAGATATACTAGTAGACATATTGTAGATATGCAGGAGATATACTAGTAGATATATAGTAGATATGCAGTAGATATAAAGTAGATATACAGTAGATATACTAGTAGATATATAGTAGATATGCAGTAGATATGCAGTAGATATGCAGGAGATATACTAGTAGATATATAGTAGATATACAGTAGATATAAAGTAGATATACAGTAGATATACAGTAGATATACTAGTAGATATATAGTAGATATGCAGTAGATATGCAGTAGATATGCAGGAGATATACTAGTAGCTATATAGTAGATATGCAGTAGATATGCAATAGATAAACAGTAGATATGCAGGATATATACTCGTAGATATAAAGTAGATATGCAGTAGATATGCAGTAGATATACTAGTAGATATGTAGTAGATATACAGTAGATATGCAGTAGATATACAGGATATATACAATAGATATGCAGTAGATATGCAGTAGATATACTAGTAGATATGCAGTAGATATGTAGTAGATATGCAGTAGATATGCAGTAGATATGCAGTAGATATACTAGTAGATATGCAGTAGATATACAGTAGATATGCAGTAGATATGTAGTAGATATAAAGTAGATATACAGTAGATATAAAGTAGATATACAGTAGATATACTAGTAGATATGCAGTAGATATGCAGTAGATATACAGTAGATATACAGTAGATATGTAGTAGATATGCAGTAGATCTGGATAAGAGCGTCTGCTAAATGACGTAAATGTAAATGTAAATATGCAGTAGATATACTAGTAGATATGCAGTAGATATAAAGTAGATATACAGTAGATATACAGTAGATATGCAATAGATATACTAGTAGATATGCAGTAGACATACTAGTAGATATGCAGTAGTTATACAGTAGATATGCAGTAGATATAAAGTAGATATACAGTAGATATGCAGTAGATATACAGTAGATATACAGTAGGTATGCAGTAGATATAAAGTAGATATACAGTAGATATGCAGTAGATATAAAGTAGATATACAGTAGATATACAGTAGATATGCAGTAGATATACAGTAGATATACAGTAGATATGCAGTAGATAGAAAGTAGATATACAGTAGATATGCAGTAGATATAAAATAGATATACAGTAGATATGCAGTAGATATACAGTAGATATACAGTAGATATGCAGTAGATATGCAGTAGATATACAGAAGATATGCAGTAGATATAAAGTAGATATGCAGTCGATATGTAGTAGA
Source organism: Coregonus clupeaformis (assembly GCF_020615455.1). Classification (NCBI taxonomy): domain Eukaryota; kingdom Metazoa; phylum Chordata; class Actinopteri; order Salmoniformes; family Salmonidae; genus Coregonus; species Coregonus clupeaformis. The sequence continues at coordinate 59,733,042 of NC_059199.1, read as the reverse complement.
TATACAGTAGATATGCAGTAGATATACAGTAGATATACAGTAGATATGCAGGAGATATGCAGTAGATATACAGAAGATATGCAGTAGATATGTAGTAGATATGCAGTAGATATGCAGTAGATATGTAGTAGATATGCAGTGGATATGCAGTAGATATGTAGTAGATATGCAGTGGATATGCAGTAGATATGTAGTAGATATACAGTGGATATGCAGTAGATGTGCAGTAGATATGCAGTAGATATGCAGTAGTTATGCAGTAGATATGTAGTAGATATACAGTAGATATGCAGTAGATATGTAGTAGATATACAGTAGATATACAGTAGATATGCAGTAGATATGCAGTAGATATGCAGTAGATATGTAGTAGATATACAGTAGATATACAGTAGATATGCAGTAGTTATGCAGTAGATATGTAGTAGATTTGCAGTAGATATACAGTAGATATGTAGTAGATATGCAGTGGATATGCAGTAGATATGTAGTAGATATGCAGTGGATATGCAGTAGATATGTAGTAGATATACAGTGGATATGCAGTAGATGTGCAGTAGATATGCAGTAGATATGCAGTAGTTATGCAGTAGATATGTAGTAGATATACAGTAGATATGCAGTAGATATGTAGTAGATATACAGTAGATATGCAGTAGATATGTAGTAGATATACAGTAGATATGCAGTAGATATGCAGTAGATATGTAGTAGATATACAGTAGATATACAGTAGATATGCAGTAGTTATGCAGTAGATATGTAGTAGATTTGCAGTAGATATGTAGTAGATATGCAGTAGATATGCAGTAGATATACAGTAGATATACAGTAGATATGCAGTAGATATGCAGTAGATATACAGTAGATATACAGTAGATATACAGTAGATATGCAGTAGATATGCAGTAGTTATGCAGTGGATATGCAGTAGATATGTAGTAGATATACAGTGGATATGCAGTAGATATGTAGTAGATATGCAGTAGATATGTAGTAGATATACAGTAGATATACAGTAGATATGCAGTAGATATGCAGTAGATATGCAGTAGTTATGCAGTAGCTGCTGGCTGACTGAGAAGCAGCTCATGTCCACTTAGCCTGCGCTGTACTCTACTACATCCAGAACCAAACCCCCTCCAAACTGCCCTGGGCGAAATCCACTCCAATTAGCGTTGAGTAAATGATTAATCAAAACAACACTTCCTTTTCTGGGATGGAGGGGAAGCAACAGAGAGGAAAGGAGATTGGGAAAACAAGCTTAATTTTTAATCAGCCGCCACAAAAACAAAGAGTGTTTCCCACACGAGAGACAACATGAGTCACCGACACAGGCGCTGTCAAAGCAGACACAAAGCGGCAGACAGATTGAAAACAGGCGCAATGATCAAAACGCAGCCAGCCAAACCAAACCAACTAGCACCACCTCACTGCCTGCCTCCCGCACAGGCAGCTGGAGCCTTACGTAGCCAGAGATAAGACGATGCTATCGACACCATTCCTGTGAAACAGAGGAGGCTGCAAGGGAGCCACAAGGGGCGGGCTAAGAAGGGAAATTAAAAAAACAAAGGCAAAATAAAGCCCTTAGAAACAATTTCTAGTTATGTTTTACC
>NC_059199.1:59648926-59726426 GCF_020615455.1 Coregonus clupeaformis | reverse complement strand
CGATGTTTAATGTTCAAAATGACAAGATGTCACCAGCCGGCGGGCTAGTTGGGCACATGTTCTAATTTCCATGGCTGATTGTGATTTTATTGTACACAGGAGGAATAGAGAGAGTACTGTACCTTGCAGCTGCTCAATAAGAGTCCAGGCCATTCTAGAACCCTGGGCGTCAAACACAACATGGCCCTGCAGGAAGAAAAAGAATGAAGAGAAACTGAATTTTTTTAACATCTCTCTCTCTCTCTCTCTCTCTCTCTCTCTCTCTCTCTCTCTGCTCTCTCTCTCTCTCTCTCTCTCTCTCTCTCTCTCTCTGACTCTCTCTCTTGCTCTCTTTCTTTCTCTCTCTCTTTCTCTGTGTGTGTCGCTCTCTTGCTGTCTGTCTGTCTGTCTGTCTGTCTGTCTGTCTGTCTCTCTATCTATCTATCTTTCTCTCTCTCACTCAATTCAAATAAAGTTATTGGCATTGGAAACCTATGTTTACATTGCCAAAGCAAGTGAAATAGATAATAAACAAAAGTGAAATTAAATTAACAGTAAACATTACACTCACAAAAGTCCCAAAAGAATAAAGACATTTCAGGTGTCATATTATGTCTATGTACAGTGGTGTAACGATGTGCAAATAGTTAAAGTACAAAAGGGAAAATAAATACGGGTTGCATAAATACATAAATAAGCATAAATATGGGTTGTAATTACAATGGTGTTTGTTCTTCACTGGTTGCCCTTTTCTTGTGGCAACAGGTCACAAATATTGCAGCTGTGATGGCACACTGTGATTTTTCACCTAATAGATATGAGAGTTTATCAAAAAAATTTTTTTTCATATTCTTTGTGGGTCTGTGTAATTTGAGGGAAATATGTGTCTCTAATATGGTCATACATTTGGCAGGTTAGGAAGTGCAGCTCAGTTTCCACCTCATTTTGTGGGCAGTGTGCAAATAGCCTGTCTTCTCTTGAGAGCCAGGTCTGCCTACGGCGGCCTTTCTCAATAGCAAGGCTATGCTCACTGAGTCTGTACATAGTCAAAGCTTTCCTTAAGTTTGAGTCAGTCACAGTGGTCAGGTATTCTGCCACTGTGTACTCTCTGTTTAGGGCCAAATAGCAGTCCAGATTGCTCCTTTTTTTGTAAATTCTTTCCAATGTGTCAAGTAATTATCTTTTTGTTTTCTCATGATTTGGTTGGGTCTAATTGTGTTGCTGTCCTGGGGCTCTGTGGGGTATGTTTGTGTTTGTGAACAGAGCCCCAGGACCAGCTTGCTTAGGGGACTCTTCTCCAGGTTCATCTCACTGTATGTGATGGCTTTGTTATGGAAGGTTTGGGAATCGCTTCCTTTTAGGTGGTTGTAGAATTTAACGGCTCTTTTCTGGATTTTGATAATTAGCGGATATCATCCTAATTCTACTCTGCATGCATTATTTGGTGTTTTACATAGTACATGGAGGATGTTTTTGCAGAATTCTGCATGCAGAGTCTCACACTCTCTCTGGTATGTGACGTTGCAGATCTGAGAGGCTTGACTCATCATCAACAGAGTGAGCAGTTCAAGACTAGAGACTCAGTTTGTTTTACTTTAACAACAAACTAACCTGTTAGCTAATAAACGTTTATAATCGTTTTCCTATTCATATCTGGATCCTGCGACGCAGTTAGCGTTAACGCTGGGACCGCTGACATATGTCCCGGGATCCTTGCTCAAACAAGGTGGTACTACATTGGCGAAGCAGCTGGCCTAGCTGCTAGCTATCAAGCTAGGCAACCTGGTCTACTACTGCAGGATACCAAGCCTGCTAAGCGGTTAGCCCTTGTGGCTAGGGCCGCACTTCTATTTGTCCCGGGCTTAGGACTACCGATTTCTAGAGTTTTCTCATGCCGGCCGGCGTCTCTCATTTTACGGAGTGAATAGTGGGCTCGCCCTACTATTAGTACTGCCATGCCTCCGAAAAAAGACGAGGATCACATCTCCGCTGGGCAGGTATGTGAACTCTTGGAGAAGCAGAAAGTATTCTATAAGGAAATGATACTTCAGCAGGAAAACAACTTTAAAAGCCTCATACAAATAATAATGGAGTCTACCAACAAACGGCTGGACGTCCTGACCAAAGATGTACAAGACCTTAATACAAGCCTTCAGTTCAGACAGAAGGATGTGGATGTATTGAAGACCACACAGGATACACTTTCCAGAAACTGTTCCTCTATGCAAAATTAAATCACCACAGTCAGGGGGGGGGGGGCCTCCAGAACATGTCTGGGAAGGCTGATTACCTGGATGGACAATCGAGGAGAAATAATCTTGTAATAGATGGTATCCAGGAGAGCCAATGTGAGACATGGGCTCAATCAGAGGACAAAGTTCGAAAGCTGTTTTCTGAGAAGCTACAATTGGATCAACAGGTTGAGCTGGAACGTGCTCAGTGGTGCCAATGGTGGTGCCAATGGTGGTGCCAATGTTAGTGCCAATAGAACCAGACCCAGGCCAATTATAGTGAAATTCCTCAGGTTCAAGGATAAACTTGCAGTCCTTGAAAAGGCCAAAATGCCTTAAAGGGTCCTACATCTACATCAATGAGAATTTCTCTGACGCAGTCCATCAAATAAGAAAGGAACTAATACCAGCTATGAAGTATGCAAGAGAACGAGGTGACAGCCTCCCTGAGGTATGACAAACTGATTGTTCACCCTCCCTCCCAAGGAGTTAGGAGGAGCGACAGACACAAGTAATTCAAGCCTCCCCCAACACACACACTGCTGATTCATGTTTGGACATATAAATACTGTGAATCTATCAAAGAAATTGCTCACTTGAATATATGCAGTTTAAGGAGCAAGATTCATGAAATATGCTGTCTAGTGCAGTCAAACAATATTCATGTATTGGCAATATCAGAGACTTACCTGGACTCTTCTTTTGAGGATGCTGAGATCTCTATACATGGATACAATTTGTTTAGGAGGGACGGAAATAGATATGGGGGTGGAGTTGCCGTTTACATCCAGTCATATTCTAGCGAAACAACGTAAGGATTAGAGGCGCTATGGGTATGACTGGCCAGGTATCAAACCCAAGTTGTCCGAGTTAGCCCTCTAAGCTTAAGCCTAGGCATTAACTCTGAAGGCCAGGGGTGGAAAAAGTACCCAATTGTCAAACTTGAGTAAAGGTAAAGATTTCTTAATAGAGAATTAATCAAGTAAAAGTGAAAGTCACCCAGTAAAATATCCCTTGAGTAAAAGTCTAAAAGTATTTGGTTTTAAATATACTTAAGTATCAAAAGTAAAAGTATAAATAATTTAAAATTCCTTATATTCCAGCAATGTAAAGACTTAATGTTGAATGGATTAGAGCCGTTATGGGTACAGGTGCATTTACCACATTTGAAACCTATACCAGTTGGTTGCTGCTATAGGCCAGCTAATGCTGATGTTGGATAAGTTATCTGATGAAAATAGGGTAATATATTTTTTTGGGGAGATATGAATATTGATTTTTTTTTAACACCAATTGTCCAATGAGAAAAGAAACGTCTTTCTGTTGCCAATGTATGTAACCCAAATGATGACATCACCAACCAGAACGTTCACTGATAGGTCTGGTATCACATCGTCAACCTGTATTGATCACATTTTTACTAACATGGCTGAACGTTGTTCTAAAGTTGTATCAGTGGCACTAGGTTGTAGTGATCATAACTTGGTTGCACTCACTAGGAAAACTAAAATACCAAAGGCTGGCCCTAAGGTAATCTACCGAAGGGCCTACAGTGGGTTCAATCAGGAATCATTTGTGGATGAGATTAAGAATGTGCAATGGTTAGAAGTGTGTAGTAAGGATGATCGTGAAATGTCGCTAAGTTTGTTTATGAGTATTGCTGATAAGCGTGCCCCTTTAAGAAAATGCACTGTGAGGTCAAACGGTGCCCCATGGATTGATGATGAGCTGAGAAATGTAATGATTCAACGTGATGATGCCAAAAAAGAAGCAGATACATCTGGCACTCTGTTTAATAAGCAAAGTTACTGTAAATTAAGAAATCTTGTGACCAAGCTAAACAAAGGAAAGAAGAAGGGATTCTATCAGCACAAAATTGATGAAGTAAAGGGTGATGGGAAAAAACTGTGGAGAACGTTGAACGCTATTATGGGTAGGAATTCAAACATGTCCACCTCTTTTGTTGAATCGTGGGGTATATTTATTATAAAACCACACGACATCGCAAACTACTTTAATAAATATTTTACAGGCAAAGTGGACAAGTTGAGGAATGCCATGAGTCCAACTGATGGCTCCATGTCATATACCCTTATAAAAGACTGTATCATGAAGGAGAGGCAATGCATGTTTGAATTTCACCAAGTAGAAAGGGAAGAGGTTGAAAGGATGCTGTTGTCTCTTTCGGATGACAAGTCCCCTGGTACAGATAATCTTGACGCCAAATGACTTAGAGTTACAGCTTACCAAATATCTACCCCAATCTCTCATTTTTAATAAGTGCTTGATGTATGGGGTGTGCCCAAAAGTCTGGAAAGAGTCAAAGGTTATTCCACTACCTAAGGATAAAAAATCTGCATTCACTGGTCCTAATAGTCGTCCTATAAGCATGCTGCCTGTGTTAAGTAAATTATTGGAAAAAATGGTATCTGTACAAATCAAGGATTATTTCTTATGTAATGGTCTGATAACGGGTTTCCAGCAAGCAGACAAAGAAGGGCTCCGAGTTCGGCCTTAGCACAAATGACAGATGATTGGTTAAAGAGTATGGATGACAGGAAGTTAGTTGGTGCGGTGTTGCTAGGTTTCAGTGCTGCTTTTGATGTAATTGATCATGAACTGTTGCTAGGTAAACTCCAATGTTATGGTTTTAAGTCTGCAGCTCTATCCTGGATGGAAAGCTATCTATCCAGGAGAAGGCAAAACGTATTCTTTAATGGTAGCTTTTCAAACAGTAAAGATATACACTGTGGTATTCCTCAAGGAAGCTGCCTAGGCCCACTTCTCTACTCTATCTTTGCTAACGATTTACCTTCAGTAATGAACAAAGCAAGAGTGGTAATGTATGCTGATGACTTTATAATGTATAGCGCAGCATCAGAGTTTAATGAGCTAACAGGTGTAATAAGTAGTGAACTAAGAATGGTGTCTGAGTGGGTTGATATGAACAAATTGGTGTTGAACATTTCTAAAACTAAATGTATTGTATTTGGTTCAAGATATATGCTTGCTGATGATCCCTAATTTAATTTAATCCCCAAACTACTAGGAGTCATGTTGGACGCAGCTTTATCATGGTCAGAACACATAGATAATATTGTACAGTAATTTGGTTAAAAGCCAATTTGACATTTGCTCACTGAGGAAATGTATGAGTCTGCTTTTAATGATAATGCAGAGGATTTTCCCAAGGTTGTTCTTGATGCATATCCCACGGTAGTTATTGGGGCCAAATCTGTCTCCACTTTTGTGGATTGGGGTGATCAGTCCTTTGTTCAAAAATATTGGGGATGATGCCAGAGCTGAGGATGATGTTAAAGAGTTTAAGTATAGCCAATTGGAATTTTTGGTCTGTATATTTTATCATTTCATTTAGGATACCATCAACACCACAGGCCTTTTTGGGTTGGAGGGTTTGTATTTTGTCCTGTAGTTCATTCAATGTAATTGGAGAAACCAGTGGGTTCTGTTAGTCTTTAATGGCTGATTCTAAGATTTGTAATTGATCACGTATATGTTTTTGTTGTTTTGTTTTTTGTTATAGAGCCAAAAAGATTGGAAAAGTAGTTTATCCATCTCTGTTTTGGATAGATAACTCTTCGTGTTGTTGTTGTTTGTTTAGTGTGTTCCAATTTTCCCAGAAGTGGTTAGATTCTATGGATTCTTCAATTACATTTAGCTGATTTCTGACATGTTGTTCCTTATTTTTCCGTAGTGTATTTCTGTATTGTTTTAGTGATTCACCATAGTGAAGGCGTAGTCTCAGGATTTCTGGGTTTTTATGTTTTTGGCAGGATAGGTTAGTCAATTTCTTTCTTAGGTTTTTGCATTCTTCATCAAACCATTTGTCATTGTTGTACATTTTCTTAGGTTGTTAGCTTTTATTTTTAGATTTGATAGGGAAGCTGAAAGGTAAAATATACTGTTTATGCTTTGGCCATGTTTACACCTTCACTATTACTGTGAAATGTTTTGTCCAGGAAGTGTTCTAAAAGCGATTGAATGTGTTGTTTACTTGTTTTTTGGAAGATTTCTACACTACTGTCCTTCCATCTATAGCATTTCTTAATATTATTCAGTTCCTTTGGCTTTTATACCTCATGATTGAGTATTGCTCTGTTCAAGTAGACCGGGGTTTTGCTGGGATCTGATAGGGGTGTCAGTGGGCTGACTGTGAACGCTCTGAGAGACTCTGGGTTGAGGTCAGTGATAAAGTAATCTACAGTACTACTGCCAAGGGATGAGCTGTAAGTGTACCTACCATAGGAGTCCCTTCGTAGCCTACCATTGAATATGTACAGACACACTGTGCGACAGAGCTGCAGGAGATGTGACCCGTTTTTGTTGGTTGTTTTGTCATAATTGTGTCTAGGGGGGGCATATTTGGGAGGGAATGCTGTCACCTCCAGGTAGGTGTTTGTCCCCCTTTGTGCTGAGAGTGTCAGGTTCTTGTCCAGTTCTGACATTTAGGTCTCCATAGACTAGTACATGTCCCTGGGCCTGGAAATGGTTGATCTCCCCCTCTAGGGTGGAGAAGCTGTCTTCATTAAAGTATGGGGATTCTATTGGGGGTATATTGGTAGCACAAATGAAGAGATTTTTCTCTGTTGATATAATTTCCTTATTAATTTCTAGCCAGATGTAAAATGTTCCTGTTTTGACTAATTTAATAGAGTGGGTTAGGTCTGCTTTATGCATACCCCCTGAGTCTCTTCCCTGTTTCACTCCTGGTAGTTTGGTGGCTGGGACTACCAGCTCTCTGTAACCTAGAGGGCAACCAGTGGGTCCGTCTCCTCTATACCATGTTTCTTGTAGGATGAAGATGTCTGTATTTCCAATTTCTTTGATGAAGACTGGGTTCCTGCTCCAAAGCCAGATGACCTCTGACCTTGGATATTCCAGGATGAGATAGTAAAAGCTTTGTGTTCCATAGTGTCTAGTGTTGTTTTCGTGTGGTTTAGGCCCGGACCATTACAGAAGGTGGGAGCAGAGCACGTTGAGCATCTGATACATACCTCTTACGTCGCAGGATGGGGCATGGGGGGAATGGGCATAGACCTGATCTGGGGGGGGACATATGTAGGGTGTGGCTAGGGTTTGTTTGGGGTGGGGATGTGGCTGGTGATGATGTGGTCTGGGTGTAGGTCCTCTTGGCGTGGGTTCTCTCGGTGCAGGTCCTTCGGGAGGGGGTCTCGGTTGCTCTGTTGCTCCTGTGTGAGGTGCTGGGGCTGCGGTTGAGGGTGACATCCTTCAGAGTCCTGGCAAAGGTGGGGACTGCTGCCTTTGTAGAGGTGGACCAGGTCGTAAAGACTTTTCACGTCCAGGGTGGAGTGGTGGGCCAGGTAGACATTAGGTTTTGAGGCACAGTCTCGGGAAGTGCTTGCATTCACTCGCTGTGTGGTGGCAGGGTGAAAGGATGTTCGTGGTAGGAGGGTGGAGATGACCACTTGTGTGTTAGGGAATGTGGGAGAAGCTTTTTCAATCACTCCCTTGAGTGCTGTGGAAACCCTTTTCATGCTGTGCCCAGGTTATTTGAGACCGTGTTAATTATGATGTGGCTGGGGGATCCTAGTCTCTCTCTCTCTCTCTCTCTCTCTCTCTCTCTCTCTCTCTCTCTCTCTCTCTCTCTCTCTCTCTGTACAACCACAAACTTCTCCTCTTTCTCCTCCAGTTCCCTCCATACATTACATATATAAGATACTCACCGACACTCCTTCGAATGAGCTGGTGTTGAGAGCGCGGTAGATCTCAGCGGTGATATCTCGGTTGTTGTAGTTGAAGTCTTCCAGCCTGCGGCCCTTGGCCTTCAGGGGCCCAACGGTCTTGTTGAGGGCCAGAGCCAGAGCCCACACTGCATCATAAGCCAGAGGGGCCTCCTGGAACCCCCCCGTCTCCTCTGGGTTCTTACCCCCCAACTTAGACATCAGCTGGTTCAGAAACTCCTGAGACGTCTGGAAGAAGAGCGAGAGGAGGGCTTAGAACTGTGTGTGAGGTAGATGGGGGTGGAGGTGGAAGTGTCTGAGGAGGAAGGATTGGTGTACACAGCTGAGAGCACCAGGTTGACATCCTGTCTCCCAGTGGGAGGGGTCAGATGTTCCTCTCCTCTCGCTAGGATGTCACCAGGGTACAAGCATACTGTATGAGAAGCATATAAAGACTTTGCCTTTGTTTTGGTTTGTTTGTTTGTCAATTAGGGGGTGCAGGGTGAATACGTGGTCTGCTGTACGGTAATTTGTTTTCACTGAGGAAATGTATGAGTCTGCTGTTAATGTAAATGCAGAGGATTTTCGCAAAGGTTGCTGTTGACGCATATCCCACGGTAGTTATTGGGGTCAAATTTGTCTCCACTTTTGTGGGGTGATCAGTCCTTGGTTCCAAATATTGGGGAAGATGCCAGAGCTAAGGATGATGTTAAAGAGTTTAAGTATAGCCAATTGGAATTTGTGGTCTGTATATGAAGAAAAAAAAAATGTATGCACTCACTAACTGTAAGTCGCTCTGGATAAGACCGTCTGCTAAATGACTAAAATGTAAAAATTTATATTTTATAATTTCATTGAGGATACCATCAACACCACAGGCCTTTTTGGGTTGGAGGGTTTATATTTTGTCCTGTAGTTTATTCAATGTAATTGGAGAATCCAGTGGGTTCTGGTAGTCATTAATAGTTGATTCTAAGATTTGTATTTGATCATGTATATGTTTTTGCTGTTTGTTCTTTGTTATAGGGCCAAAAAGATTGGAGAAGTGGTTTACCCATACATCTCCGTTTTGGATAGATAACTCTTCGTGTTGTTGTTTGTTTTGTGTTTTCCAATTTTCCCAGAAGTGGTTAGTCTATGGATTCTTCAATTACATTGAGCTGATTTCTGACGTGCTGTTCCTTCTTTTTCCGTAATGTATTTCCGTATTGTTTCTCTCTCTCCCTCTCTCTCTCTCTCTCTCTCTCGCTCTCTCCCTCTCTCCCTCTCTCCCTCTCGTCTCTGTCTGTCTCTCTCTCTCTCTCTCTCTCTCTCTCTCTCTCTCTCCGCATGGTGATGTTTTAAACATGACTGTAGCAGCTTTTCTGCTCAACTAAAGCACTGGTCATGGAAGATAAGCTCAGTTCATTGCATTTCAGAAAAGCTAATTTGAAATATTCAAGTAGCTATATTAACTTTTTATGTACATGTTCATTTTCTTTTTCCTGCTATAATTGTATTCTGAGTAAGTACTAGTAGTAAATAACTAGTAAGTACAGCTGCGCCAGGGGACAATATTGAGACCGTTATTGTTCATGAGACTTACTGAACAGATGTCTCTGGGCATAAACCTAACCCCTCAACACACACACACACACACACACACACACACAGAAACCTAACCCCTCAACACACACACACACACACACACACAGAAACCTAAGCCCTCAACACACACACACACACACACACACAGAAACCTAAGCCCTCAACACACACACACACACACACACACACACACACACACACACACACACACACACACACACACACACACACACACACACACACACACACACATGGAGTCAGCGGGAGAGGAGCGCAAGCCTGGAGTCGTGGCACGGGTACAGGGCGGCAGGTAGCTTAGTGGGTAAGAGCGTTGTGCCAGTAACCGAAAGGTCGCTGGTTCTAATCCCCGAGCCCACTAGGTGAAAAATCTGTCGATGTGCCCTTGAGCAAGGCACTTAACCCTAATTGCTCCTGTAAGTCGCTCTGGATAAGAGCGTCTGCTAAAATGACCAATTATTATTATTATTATCTATAGCATTTCTTAATATTATTCAGTTCCTTTGGCTTTTTTACCTCATGATTGAGTATTGCTCTGTTCAAGTAGACTGTGATTTTGCTGTGATCTGATAGGGGTGTCAGTGGGCTGACTGTGAACGCTCTGAGAGACTCTGGGTTTAGGTCAGTGATAAAGTAGTCTACAGTACTACTGCCAAGAGATGAGCTAGAGGTGTACCTACCACAGGAGTCCCCTCGAAGCCTACCATTGATTATGTACATACCCAGTGTGCGACAGTGCTGCAGGAGTCGTGACCCGTTTTTGTTGGTTATGTTGTTGTCGTAGTTGTGCCTAGGGGGGCATATGGGGGAGGGAATGCTGTCACCTCCAGGTAGGTGTTTGTCCCCCTGTATGCTGAGGGTGTCAGGTTCTTGTGCAGTTCTGGTATTTAGGTCGCCACAGACTAGTACATGTCCCTGGGCCTGAAAGTGATTGATTTCCCCCTCCAGGATGGAGAATCTGTCTTCATTAAAGTATGGGGATTCTAGTGGGGGGATATAGGTAGCACACAGGAGGACATTTTTCTCTGTTGAGATAATTTCCTTTTGAATTTCTAGCCTAATGTAAAATGTTCCTGTTTTGATTAATTGAATAGAGTGAGTTAGGTCTGCTCTGTACTCAATTAGCATACCCCTGAGTCCCTTCTCTGTTTCACAGGAGGTAAGCTTCTCATATGGTGTTGAGTAAAGCTTAACCATGTATTAGATCGTAGGTAGGTAGTTAGTTGTAGTTAGGTATTGTATTTATCATAGGTTAGTATTGTTGTTATTGTAGGTTTCCGTAGGTAATTGTAGGTTAGTATCGAAGCACGAGGCTAGCTAGCTAGCGGGTAGCTACTGGTAACGATTAGCAACGGTGGAGAGCTGTTTCCAATGTTAATGTGCTGCTACCCAACGTTTAATTTTTGCTGCGTTATGCGTTATGAAAGGAACTAGACACGGACATGAATTATCTGTTTAGTGTGCTAACACACTCTTGGCAGTTTGTTGTAACCAAGTATTGGTGCTAAATTGTGTGTTAATGGATGCTAGCTTGCTAGTTAGCTACGGGCGTCATAGCTAGGTATCGTGGGTTGTTGTGGGTAGTTACTGCAGGTTTAGTGTGCTAACACACTCTTGGCAGTTTGTTGTAACCAAGTATTGGTGCTAAATTGTGTGTTAATGGATGCTAGCTTGCTAGTTAGCTACGGCGTCACAGCTAGGTATCGTGGGTTGTTGTGGGTAGTTACTGCAGGTTGGCAGTGTCTTCGGCCGTGCCGGCTGTAGCACGAAGCGAGCTAACTAGCCGTTTTTCGAACAGAGTCAGAGTCAACACAGTAGCCATTGTGTGCCGGGTGTAGCACGAAGCTAGCTAGCTAGCTAGCCGTTCTTCAAACAAAGTCAACACAGTGGCCAATGCTAGCTACCCAACACGACCAGCTAACTGTACTGTAGTAGCTAAATACAATATACTTGTCCTAGCTAGCCAACGTTGAATCATTGCTGCGTCATGAAAGGAACTTGACACAGACACGAATGATCTGTTTAGTGTGTTATCACACTATTGGTGGTTTGTTGTGACCAAGTGTTTGTGCTAAACTGTGTGTTACTGGATGCTAGCATGCTAGTTAGCTAGTTAACACACTATTGGTGGTTTGTTGTGACCAAGTGTTGGTGCTAAACTGTGTGTTAAACTGTGTGTTATTGGATGCTAGCATGCTAGTTAGCTATGGTGTCATAGTTAGCTAGCTGAATAAAGTGGGTTGAGTCTATTCCTTTAAACATTGAACCGCTGTGGTTCACAACAATTCTGATTTCTAAAGGTGGAAGTTGGGAGAGTTTTTTGTTCCGGGTGGTTCAGTGAAACAATTTTAGTTTCTGAGGTAGAAGTTTTTGGTGAGGGAGGCCCTGCTCTCTCCTCTCCCAGATGCTTAGCTCATTTCATTCCGATCTCCTCTGCATTTTTGTAGCCATTTGCTACAGCCTGTCAACTATGCCTCTGCCTATCCCTGTTCTCTCCTCTCTGCACAGGCTACACAAACGCACCACACCGCGCGGCTGCTGCCTCTCTAACCTGGTGGTCCCTGCACGCACCCCTCACCTGGAGTTCCAGGTCGCAGGCAGCCTCTGGAACTGCCGTTCTGCTGCCAACAAAGCTGACTTCATCCCAGCCTATGCCAACCTCCAGTCCCTCGACTTCCTGGCGCTGACGGAAACATGGATCACCACTGAAAACACTGCTACTCCTACTGCTCTCTCCTCGTCTGACCATGTGTTCTCGCATACCCCGAGAGCATCTGGTCAGAGGGGTGGTGGTACAGGAATCCTCATCTCTCCCAAGTGGACATTCTCAATTTTTCCCCTAACCCATCTGTCTATCTCCTCATTTGAATTCCATGCTGTCACAGTCACTAGCCCATTTAAGCTTAATATCCTTGTCATCTATCGCCCTCCAGGTTCCCTTGGAGAGTTCATCAATGAGCTTGACGCCTTGATAAGTTCCTTTCCTGAGGATGGCTCACCCCTCACAGTTTTGGGGGATTTCAACCTCCCTATGTCCACATTTGACTCATTTCTCTCTGCCTCCTTCTTTCCACTCCTCTCCTCTTTTGACCTCACCCTCTCACCGTCCCCCCCTACTCACAAGGCAGGCAATACGCTTGACCTCATCTTCACTAGATGCTGCTCCTCTACTAATCTCACTGCAACTCCCCTCCATGTCTCCGACCACTACTTTGTTTCCTTTTCTCTCTCGCTCTCCTCCCACACTACTCACTCTGCCCCTACACAGATGGTAATGCGCCGCCGCAACCTTCGCTCTCTCTCCCACTACTCTCTCCTCTTCCATCCTATCATCTCTTCCCTCTGCTCAATCCTTCTCCCTCCAATCTCCTGATTCTGCCTCCTCAACCCTCCTCTCCTCCCTTTCTGCATCCTTTGACTCTCTGTGTCCCCTATCCTCCCGGCCGGCTCGGTCCTCCCCTCCAGCTCCGTGGCTTGATGACTCACTGCGAGCTCACAGAACAGAGCTCCGGCAGCGGAGCGGAAATGGAAGAAAACTAAACTCCCTGCCGACCTGGCATCTTTTTCCTCCCTCCTCTCTACATTTTCTTCATCTGTTTCTGCTGCTAAGGCCACCTTCTACCACTCTAAATTCCAAGCATCTGCCTCTAACCCTAGGAAGCTCTTTGCCACATTTTCCTCCCTCCTGAATCCTCCCCCTCCTCCTCTCTCTCGTGGATGACTTCGTCAACCACTTTGAAAAGAAGGTTGACGACATCCGATCCTCGTTTGTTAAGTCTAATGACACTGCTGGTCCTGCTCACACTGCCCTACCCTATGCTTTGACTTCTTTCTCCCCTCTCTCTCCAGATAAAATCCTGCGACTTGTGACTGCAGGCCGCCCAACAACCTGCCCGCTTGACCCCATCCCCTCCTCCCTTCTCCAGACCATCTCCGGTGACCTTCTCCCCTACCTCACCTCGCTGATCAACTCATCCTTGACCGCTGGCCATGTCCCTTCCGTCTTCAAGAGAGCGAGAGTTGCTCCCCTTCTCAAAAAACCAACACTCGACCCCACTGATGTCAACAACTACAGACCAGTATCCCTTCTTTCTTTTCTTTCCAAAACTATTGAGCGTGCCGTCTTTAGCCAACTCTCTTGCTATCTCTCTCAGAATGACCTTCTTGATCCAAACC
Organism: Coregonus clupeaformis; assembly: GCF_020615455.1. NCBI lineage: Eukaryota > Metazoa > Chordata > Actinopteri > Salmoniformes > Salmonidae > Coregonus > Coregonus clupeaformis. The sequence goes on along the minus strand of NC_059199.1, from coordinate 59,712,733 downwards.
AATCAGGTTTCAGGACTGGTCATTCAACTGAGACTGCTCTTCTCTGTGTCACGGAGACTCTCCGTACTGCTAAAGCTAACTCTCTCTCCTCTGCTCTTGTCCTTCTAGACCTGTTTGCTGCCTTTGACACTGTGAACCATCAGATCCTCCTCTCCACCCTCTCCGAGCTGGGCATCTCCGGCGCGGCTCACTCCTGGATTGCGTCCTACCTGACCGGTCGCTCCTACCAAGTGGCGTGGCGAGAAGCTGTCTCCGCACCACGTGCTCTCACCACTGGTGTCCCCCAAGGCTCAGTTCTAGGCCCTCTCCTTTTCTCCCTATACACCAAGTCACTTGGCTCTGTCATATCCTCACATGGTCTCTCCTATCATTGCTACGCTGACGATACACAACTAATCTTCTCCTTTCCCCCTTCTGATAACCAGGTGGCGAATCGCATCTCTGCATGTCTGGCAGACATATCAGTATGGATGACGGATCACCACCTCAAGCTGAACCCTGGCAAGACGGAGCTGCTCTTCCTCCCGGGGAAGGACTGCCCGTTCCATGATCTCGCCATCACGGTTGACAACTCCGCTGTGTCCTCCTCCCAGAGTGCGAAGAGCCTAGGCGTGACCCTGGACAACACCCTGTCGTTCTCCGCCAACATCAAGGCGGTGACCCGCTCCTGCAGGTTCATGCTCTACAACATTCGGAGAGTACGACCCTGCCTTACACAGGAAGCGGCACAGGTCCTAATCCAGGCACTTGTCATCTCCCGTCTGGACTACTGCAACTCGCTGTTGGCTGGCCTCCCTGCCTGTGCCATTAAACCCCTACAACTCATCCAGAATGCCGCAGCCCGTCTGGTGTTCAACCTTCCCAAGTTCTCTCACGTCACCCCCTCCTCCGCACACTCCACTGGCTTCCAGTTGAAGCTCGCATCCGCTACAAGACCATGGTGCTTGCCTATGGAGCAGTGAGGGGAACGGCACCTCTGTACCTTCAGGCTCTCATCAGTCCCTACACCCAAACGAGGGCATTGCGCTCATCCACCTCTGGCCTGCTGGCTCCCCTTCCTCTGCGGAAGCATAGTTCCCGCTCAGCCCAGTCAAAACTGTTCGCTGCCCTGGCACCCCAATGGTGGAACAAGCTCCCTCACGACGCCAGGACAGCGGAGTCACTCACCACCTTCCGGAGACATTTGAAACCCCACCTCTTTAAGGAATACCTGGGATAGGATAAAGGAATCCTTCTAATTTGTGAGTCGCTCTGGCTAAGAGCGTCTGCTAAATGACGTTAATGTGCCCTTGAGCAAGGCACTTAACCCTAATTGCTCCTGTAAGTCGCTCTGGATAAGAGCGTCTGCTAAATGACTAAAATGTAAATGTAAATGTAAATGTAGTTTGGTGGATGGAACTACCAGCTCTCTGTAATCTAGAGGGCAACCAGTGGGTCCGTCTCCTCTACACCATGTTTCTTGTAGGATGACAATGTCTGTTTTTCTGATTTCTTTGGTGAAGTCCAGGTTCCTGCTCTTTAGGCCAAAGGCAGATGACCTCAGGCTTTGGATATTCCACCAGGATGAGATAGTGAAGGCTCCATAAAGTGTCCAAGTGTGCAGTGTGTTAGTCTCTCTCTCTGTCTATACCTGATCTATCTCTCTCTCTCTCTCTCTCTCTCTCTCTCTCTCTCTCTCCCTCCCTCCTCCCCTCTCTCTCTCTACCTGATCTATCTCTCTCTCTCTCTCTCTCTACCTGATCTGTCCCTCTCCCCCTCTCTCTCTCTCTCTCTCTCTCTCTCTCTCTCTCTCCCTGATCTGTCTCTCTCTCTCTCTTTCTCTCTCTCTCTACCTGTTATGTCCCTCTCTCTCTCTCTACCTGATCTGTGTCTCTCACTCTCTCTACCTGATCTGTCCCTCTCTCTCTCTCTCTCTCTCTCTCTCTCTCCCTGATCTGTCTCTCTCTCTCTCTCTCTTTCTCTCTCTCTCTACCTGTTATGTCCCTCTCTCTCTCTCTACCTGATCTGTGTCTCTCACTCTCTCTACCTGATCTGTCTCTCTCTCTCTACCTGATCTGTCTCTCTCTCTCTCTACCTGATCTGTCCCTCTCCCTCTCCCTCTCTCTCTCTCTCTCTCTCTCTCTCTCTCTCTCTCTCTCTCTCTCTCGCTCTCTACCTGATCTCTCTCTCTCTCTCTCTCTCTCTCTCTCTCTCTCTCTCTCTTCTCTCTCTCTCTCTCTCTCTCTCTCTCTCTCTCTCTCTCTCTCTCTCTCTCTCTCTCTATGTGATCTCTCTCTCTCTCTCTCCCTGATCTGCATAAGGCGTTCTGTCTCTCTCTCTCTCTCTCTCTCTCTCTCTCTCTCTCTCTCCTCTCAATTCAATTCAATTCAATTTAAGGGCTTTATTGGCATGGGAAACGTATGTTAACATTGCCAAAGCAAGTGAAGTAGATAGTAAACAAAAGTGAAATAAACAATAAATATTAACAGTAAACATTACACTCAGAAGTTTCAAAAGAATAAAGACATTTCAAATGTCATATTATGTATATATACAGTGTTGTAACAATGTGCAAATAGTTAAAGTACAAATGGGAAAATAAATAAACATAAATATAGGTTGTATTTACAATGGTGTTTGGTCTTCACTGGTTGCCCTTTTCTTGTGGCAACAGGTCACAAATATTGCTGCTGTGATGGCACTCTGTGGTTTTTCACCCAGTAGATAAGGGATTTTATCAAAATTGGGTTTGTTTTCGAATTCTTTGTGGATCTCTGTAATCTGAGGGATATATGTGTCTCTAATATGGTCATACATTTGGCAGGAGGTTAGGAAGTGCAGCTCAGTTTCCACCTCATTTTGTGCACATAGCCTGTCTTCTCTTGAGAGCCAGGTCTGGCTACGGTGACCTTTCTCAATAGCAAGGCTATGCTCACTGAATCTGTACATAGTCAAAGCTTTCCTTAAGTTTGGGTCAGTCACAGTGGTCAGGTATTCTGCCGCTGTGTACTCTCTGTTGAGGGCCAAATAGCATTCTAGTTTGCTCTGTTTTTTTGTAAATTCTTTCCAATGTGTCAAGTAATTCTCTTTTTGTTTTCTCATGATTTGGTTGGGTCTAATTGTTTTGTTGTTGTTGTCCTGGGGCTCTGTGGGGTCTGTTTGTGTTTGTGAACAGAGCCCCAGGACCAGCTTACTTAAGGGACTCTTCTCCAAGTTCATGACTTTGTGATGACTTTGTTAAGGAAGGTTTGGGAATTGCTTCCTTTTAAGTGGTTATAGAATTTTTTGGATTTTGATCATTAGCGGGTATCGGCCTAATTCTGCTATGCATGCATTATATGGTGTTTTCCGTTGTACACTGAGGATATTTTTGCAGAATTCTGCATGCAGAGTCTCAATTTGGTGTTTGTCCCATTTTGTGAATTATTGGTTGGTGAGCGGACCCCAGACCTCACAACCATAAAGGGCAATGTGTTCTATAACTGATTCAAGTATTTTTAGCCAGATCCTAATTGGTATGTCGACTTTTATGTTCCTTTAGATGGCATAGAAGGCCCTTCTTGCCTTGTCTCTGAGATCGTTCACAGCTTTGTGGAAGTTACCTGTGGCGCTGATGTTTAGGCCGAGGTATGTATAGTTATTTGTGTGCTCTAGGGCAACGGTGTCTACATGGAATTTGTATTTGTGGTCCTGGCAACTGGACCTTTTTTGTCTTACAGAGATTTACTGTCAGGGCCCAGGTCTGACAGAATATGTGCAGAAGATCTAGGTGCTGCTGTAGGCCCTCCTTGGTTGTTGACAGAAGCACCAGATCATCAGCAAACAGTACACATTTGACTTCAGATTCTAGTAGGGTGAGGCCAGGTGCTGCAGAATGTTCTAGTGCCCTCGCCAATTCGTTGATATATATGTTGAAGAGTGTGGGGCTTAAACTGCATCCCTGCCTCACCCCACGGCCCTGTGGAAAGAAATGTGTGTGTTTTTTGCCAATTTTAACCGCACACTTGTTGTTTGTGTACATGGATTTTATAATTTCGTATGTTTTTCCCCCCAATCCCACTTTCCATCAATTTGTATAGCAGACCCTCATGCCAAATTGAGTCAAAAGCTTTTTTGAAGCATGAGAAGACTTTGCCTTTGTTTTGGTTTGCTTGTTTGTCAATTAGGGTGTGCAGGGTGAATACTTGGTCTGTCCTATGGTAATTTGGTAAAAAGCCAATTTGACATTTGCTCAGTACATTGTTTTCACTGACGAAATTAACTAGTCTGCTGTTAATGATAATGCAGAGGATTTCCTCAAGGTTGCTGTTGACGCATATCCCACGGTAGTTATTGGGGTCAAATTTGTCTCCACTTTTGTCTCTCTCTCTGATCCGTCTCTCTCTCTCTCTACCTAATCTCTCTCTCTCTCTACCTGATCTCTCTCTCTCTCTCTCTCTCTCTCTCTCTCTCTCTCTCTCTCTCGCTCTCTCTCTCTCTCTCTCTCTCTCTCTCTCTCTCTCTGATCTGTCTCTCTCTCCACCTGATCTCTCTCTCTCTCTCTCTCTCTCTCTCTGATCTGTCTCTCTCTCTCTCACCTGATATCTCTCTCTCCCTCTTTACCTGATTTCTCTCTCACTCTCTCTCTCTCTACCTGATCTGCATAAGGCATCTGTCTCCCTCTCTCTACTTGATATGTCTCTCTCTCTCTCTCCACCTGATCTCTCTCTCTCTCCACCTGACATGTCTCTCTCTCTCTCCACCTGATCTCTCTCTCTCTCGCTACCTGATCTGCATAAGGCGTCTGTCACTCTCGCTACCTGATCTGCATAAGGCACCTCTCTCTCTCTCTCTCTCTCTCTCTCTCTCTCTCTCTCTCTCTCTCTCTCTCTCTCTCTCTCTCTCTCTCTCTCTCTCTCTCTCTCTCTCTCTCTCTCTCTCTCTCTCTCTCTCTCTCTCTCTCTCTCTCTCTCTCTCTCTCTCTGTCTCCTTATCCCCCTTCCCTCTCTCTCTCTCCGTCTCTCTCTCTCTCTCTGTCTGTCTCTCTCTCTCTCTCTCTCTCTCTCTCTCTCTCTCTCTCTCTCTCTCTCTCTCTCTGTCTCTCTCTCTCTCTCTGTCTCCTTATCCCCCTTCCCTCTCTCTCTCTCTCTCTCTCTCTCTCTCTCTCTCTCTCTCTCTCGTGTCTCTCTCTCTCTCTCTCTCTCTCTCTCTCTCTCTCTCTCTCTCTCTCTCTCTCTCTCTCTCTCTCTCTCTCTCTCTCTCTCTCTCTCTCTCTCTCTCTCTCTCTCTCTCTCTCTCTCTCTCTCTCTCTCTCTCTCTCTCTCTCTCTCTCTGATCTGTCTCTCTCTCCACCTGATCTCTCTCTCTCTCTCTCTCTCTCTCTCTCTGATCTGTCTCTCTCTCTCTCACCTGATATCTCTCTCTCCCTCTTTACCTGATTTCTCTCTCACTCTCTCTCTCTCTACCTGATCTGCATAAGGCATCTGTCTCCCTCTCTCTACTTGATATGTCTCTCTCTCTCTCTCCACCTGATCTCTCTCTCTCTCCACCTGACATGTCTCTCTCTCTCTCCACCTGATCTCTCTCTCTCTCTCGCTACCTGATCTGCATAAGGCGTCTGTCACTCTCGCTACCTGATCTGCATAAGGCACCTCTCTCTCTCTCTCTCTCTCTCTCTCTCTCTCTCTCTCTCTCTCTCTCTCTCTCTCTCTCTCTCTCTCTCTCTCTCTCTCTCTCTCTCTCTCTCTCTCTCTCTCTACCTGATCTGCATAAGGCATCTGTATCTCTCTCTCTCTACCTGATCTGCATAAGGCATCTCTCTCTCTCTCTCTCTCTCTCTGTGACGAGCTAAGGAGAGACATAACAAATCTGTAATACTCTGCGTTCCAAATGACACTCTATTCTCTTATATAGTGCACTACTTTCAACCAGGGCCCATAATAGGGAATAGAATAGGTTGCCAATTGGGACGTAGCCCTGGAAGCAGGTTATTTGTCAAGCAAATGTCCACGGTCACCGTTAGAACTGTTCAAATGGCACTATTTTCTCCTCTCACCTCTGTCTGCAGCGCTGCTTCCAGCAGCAGCGGTAGAGCATTGCTTTCCGTTGCCTAGCAATCGCAGTAAACAAGTCTATCACGCAGTTGCAGCTGTTGCACACAGACAGTTTATTAGGTGGCCGTGACTTGCTATATAAAGCAGGCAGACAGGCATCAAGGCATTCAGTTACTGTTCTATTGAACGTCAGAATGGACAAAATGATTGACCTAACCGACTTTGAGCGTGATATGATCGTCAGTGCCAAGCTAACAGGCGGGCCACAACCAGACAAATAACGGCACAGTACAACAGCATCTCGCACAACTCGTTGATCCTTGTCACGGATGGGCTATTGCAGCAGACGACCACACCGGGTTCCACTCCTAAGCTAAAACCAAGAAGAAGCGGCTCCAGTGGGCACGCCATCACCAACACTGGACAATTGAGGAGTGGCAAAACATTGCCTGCTTCGCCGAATCCCAGTTCCTGTTGCATCATGTTGATAGCAGAGTCAGGATTTGGCGTAAGCAGCATCAGCCTGGTACAGCCTGGTGGCGGTGGAGTACTGGTGTGGGGAATGTTTTCCTGGCACACGTTAGGTCCCTTGATACCAATTGAGCAACGAATGTTTTTCCGACACCATGTAGAATCCATGCCACGAAGAATTCAGGTTGTTCTGGAGGCAAAGTGGGGTCTGAACCGGTACTAGTTAAACTGGCTGGTAAGTGTATTCAACTTCGGTGTTCATCAGTTTCTCTCAGATTCACATTCACTTAGACATTCACTTACAAGAATGGCATTTGGTAGTTCATTTCAGCAGCGATGGTGATTTTAGCATTGTTTTGGCCTCTTTACCAAACGGATAAAACATATAGCCTGCCCTGCATACTAGGCTATAGATACAGATCATGTTTCCAGCGTCAAAGGGAGAGATCGCACATTGGAGGAAGGAGATGGAGACAGTTTGACAGATTAAGGTAGAAAAACGATTGTTTATAACAATCATTCATTTACTCTACTGCTATAGGGTATATTAGATATAGTTACTTTAAAATCCAATAAAATGTTTGCATTACAACGGTTAAATCAAATCACATTTTATTTTTAAGTTATGACTTATGACTTATGACTTATGACGGTTATTGAATTTTGCTCACGGTCTTCATCCATAATCGTCGGTTAAACAATTACCGTGCCAACCCTACTCACTATGTTTAACTGACTTGAACAAACATCTAATTTCGACTTGAGTTTATGCACACACACACACACCCACTCCCTCCCCTTCCCTCGGCTCCGGGCTGCATCCAGCAGCTGGATCTGTCAAAGCTGCAGCCCTGGAGAACCATCGCCTCGACAACCGCAGCCTCTCGACGCCTCGTCACCAAATGGGGCTTTGATCAATAAGACACGACTCTCTAGCCTCGTTAGGCTGCTTTGACTAGGGCCCATAGGTAAAGGGTACCATTTGGGACTCTAATCTTTCCCTCTCTGCCTCTTCAGCACTTCCAGACAGCACAGCCCCAGTGTAGCGTTTCATGGAAAAACATGAACAGAAGTGTATTTATTCAGAGTTATATTTTCTCCAGCTACTCTACAGGGCAATGATGATAATTCAGAGCCGAGACTTTCGAGAGAGAGAGAAACCGGTTCGCAGCACTCGAACGCTTCTCTCGAGCACAAAGCTTTTCTTCAACGAGGTAAAACTTCAAAGTAGATGGATAATATTACAGATGAGTTACTGTGAATAGCATCCTGAAGCTCCTCTCCTCTCCAGTCATGGCAGTATGAATTAAAAAGGGTCATTACACTTGGGAGGAGACTGGGACAACGTCAAAGGATGTATCCCATATGGCACCCTAATCCCTACATAGTGCACTACTTTTGACCAGAGCCCTACTATTCATGGGTTTCACATCAATACATCGCTGAAAGCTCTATGAGGTCCGACTGAACGTTATTTTTTTATTTTGTTTATTTAATTTAACTTTTTTCATGATATCCAATTGGTAGTCCTGGCCGCTGCGACTCCCGTACGGACTCTGGAGAGGCGAAGGTCGAGAGCCATGCATCCTCCGAAGCACGACCCTGCCAAGCCGCACTGCTCGCTTAACCCGGAAGCCAGCCGCAACAATTTGTCGGAGGAAACACTGTACAACTAGCGACCGAAGTCAGCGTGCATGCGCCCGGTCCACCACAAGGAGTCGCTAGAGCGCGTTGGAACAAGGACATCCCGGCCGGCCAAACCCTCCCCTAACCCGGACGACGCTGGGCCAATTGTGCGGCGCCTCATGGGTCTCCCGGTCGCGGCCGGCTGCGACACAGCCTGGGATCGAACCCAGGTCTGCAGTGACGCCTCAAGCACTGCGATGCAGTGCCTTAGACCGCTGCGCCATTCGGGAGGCAACCTGACTGAAAGTTCTACTCAATGCATTCTCAATTGGCGCTGATGAAGATTTTGTCTACAATACATTTCAGTGACTTGGAAGCACAATTACATTTCTAAAGGTAAATAATTAGTAGGAAAACCTATTGTCATCATTGTGATGTCGTCAGATTGACTTTAGAGTAGTTAACGTTGTGAGGGGGGAGCACCAGATTTTAGCTAGCTAACGTTAGCATTGCTAGCTATTTTTAGCTAACTTTGCTAGCTAATGGCAACGTTGCCATCTGTCTAAAGTAAATCTGACGACATCACAATGATGACAAAGTTGTTTCCCACTAATTATTTGCCTACTTTAGCAATGTAATTGTATTTCCAAGACACTGTAGTGTAATTTAGGCAACATCATCATTAACACCTGTTTAGAATGAATGGACAAAGCTAAAAAGTTGTTGCTCAGTCCCCCGAGAACATTCATAACAATGGCGTGACCCGGCCGTGAAACTCATGAATATAGGGAACAGGGTGCCATTTGGGTCATGACCCGGCCGTGAAACTCATGAAAATAGGGAACAGGGTGCCATTTGGGTCATCGTCATAGTGACATGGTCCATTAAACACTATCTAAGAATCTCACCTTCGATACAATACACATTTATTATGTGTATAATAAAACAATGAAATTACTATTACTTATACCACTTCTTTGTATACTCGATTCTGATAGGTCACGAGTAGAAAAAGAGTACCAGTAAATATGTTGTGGATGTTGGAATGTCAGGTAAGATATTTCAGAGAGAACCAAGAACCACTCATAGAATTAGAGTATATTTCTATGTAACCACTCACCATGTGTCTTACAATGGAGATATACAGTACCAGTCAAAGGTTTGGACACACCTACTCATTCCAGGGTTTTTCTTTATTTTTACTATTTTCTACATTGTAGAATAATAGTGAAGACATCAAAATGATGAAATAACACATATGGAATCATGTAGTAACCAAAAAAGTGTTAAACAAATCAAAATATATTTGAGATTTGAGATTCTTCAAAGTAGCCACCCTTTGCCTTGATGACAGCTTTGCACACTCTTGGCATTCTCTCAACCAGCTTCATGCGGTAGTCACCTGGAATGCATTTCAATTAACAGGTGTGCCTTGTTAAATGTTAATTTGTGGAATTTCTTTCCTTCTTAATGCATTTCAGCCAATCCGTTGTGTTGTGACAAGATAAGGGGGGGTATACAGAAGATAGCCCTATTTGGTAAAAGACCATGTCCATATTATGGCAAGAACAGCTCAAATAAGCAAAGAGAAACGACAGTCCATCATTACTTTAAGACATGAAGGTCAGTCAATACGGGAACATTTCAAGAACTTTGAACATTTCTTCAAGTGCAGTCGCAAAAACCATCAAGCGCTATGATGAAATTGGCATTCATGAGGACCGCCACAAGAAAGGAAGACCCAGAGTTACCTCTGCTGCAGAGGATAAATTCATTACAGTTACCAGCCTCAGAAATTGCAGCCCAAATAAATGCTTCAAAGAGTTCAAGTAACAGACACATTTCAACATCAACTGTTCAGAGGAGACTGCGTGAATCAGGCCTTCATGGTCGAATTGCTGCAAAGAAACCACTACTAAAGGACACCAATATGAAGAAGAGACTTGCTTGGGCCAAGAAACACGAGCAATGGACATTTGACCGTTGGAAATCTGTCCTTTGGTCTGATGAGTCCAAATTTGAGATTTTTGGTTCCAACCGCTGTGTCTTTGTGAGATGCAGAGTAGGTGAACGGATGATCTCCGCATATGTGGTTCCCACTGTGAAACATGGAGGAGGAGGTGTGATGGTTTGGGGTGCTTTGCTGGTGACACTGTCAGTGTTTTATTTAGAATTCAAGGCATACTTAACCAGCATGGCTACCACAGCATTCTGCAGTGATACGCCATCCCACCTGGTTTGCGCTTAGTGGGACTATCATTTGTTTATCAACAGGACAATGACCCAACACACCTCCAGGCTGTGTAAGGGCTATTTGACCAATAAGGAGAGTGATGGAGTGCTGCATCAGATGATTTGGCCTCCACAATCACCCGACCTCAACCCAATTGAGATGGTTTGGGATGAGTTGGACGGCAGAGTGAAGGAAAAGCAGCCAACAAGTGCTCAGCATATGTGGGAACTCCCAGCTGAAGCTGGTTGAGAGAATGCCAAGAGTGTGCAAAGCTGTCATCAATGCAAAGGGTGGCTACTTTGAAGGATCTCAAATATAAAGTATATTTTGATTTTTTTTAAACACTTTTTTGGTTACTACATGATTCGATATGTGTTATTTCATAGTTTTGATGACTTCACTATTATTCTAAAATGCAGAAAATAGTAAAAATAAAGAAAAACCCTTGAATGAGTAGGTGTGTCCAAACTTTTGACTGGTACTGTATGTATAATATTGTATACATTACTACATGTCTGCATCCCAAATGGCACCCTGTTCTCTATATAGTGCACTACGTTTGACCAGAGCACCCTATTCCGTACAGATTCCCTAGCATATCACTATATAGGGAATAGGGGCCCATTTGGGATGCACACTATATCTCTCTCACCAGATTGGAGGCCCCTCGGACGGTCTCTGGGTTGAGCATGACGATCTCCGTGGTAACGTGGCCCTCCACCGCCTCTGTCATCTGCTCCACGGTGCAGTTGATTGACGGGTCTTTGATCTTGAACCAGTTGTCTGCGTACCAACCAATCAGGAACCAGACATATTTCTTCCCATAGAGCTTCTCCTTGTACACCTGTAGGATAAAGGGAGAGACAGGAGATAGAAAGAGTGAGAAATGAGATAATTAATGAATGGGAAAGTAAAGAAAGATTGAAGGGGGAGAGAGAGAGATGGGGAGATGGAGGGAAGGAGGGAGAGAAAAGGAGGGAGTGAGTGAAAGGGAAGGTAAAGGAAGCGATGAGCGGGCAGGTGTGTTAGACAGAAGATATCAGAGTGTATGGAGGAGGAGAGAACAAAAAGACAGAAGATATCAGAGTGTATGGAGGAGGAGAGAACAAAAAGACAGAAGATATCAGAGTGTATGGAGGAGGAGAGAACAAAAAGACAGAAGATATCAGAGTGTATGGAGGAGGAGAGAACAAAAAGACAGAAGATATCAGAGTGTATGGAGGAGGAGAGAACAAAAAGACAAGATATCAGAGTGTATGGAGGAGGAGAGAACAAAAAGACAAGATATCAGAGTGTATGGAGGAGGAGAGAACAAAAAGACAAGATATAAGAGTGTATGGGGGAGGAGAGAACAAAAAGACAAGATATCAGAGTGTATGGAGGAGGAGAGAACAAAAAGACAAGATATAAGAGTGTATGGAGGAGAGAACAAAAAGACAAGATATCAGAGTGTATGGGGGAGGAGAGAACAAAAAGACAAGATATCAGAGTGTATGGAGGAGGAGAGAACAAAAAGACAAGATATCAGAGTGTATGGAGGAGGAGAGAACAAAAAGACAGAAGATATCAGAGTGAATGGAGGAGGAGAGAACGAAAAGACAGAAGATATCAGAGTGTATGGAGGAGGAGAGAACAAAAAGACAGAAGATATCAGAGTGTATGGGGGAGGAGAGAACAAAAAGACAGAAGATATCAGAGTGTATGGAGGAGGAGAGAACAAAAAAGACAGAAGATATCAGAGTGTATGGAGGAGGAGAGAGAACGAAAAGACAGAAGATATCAGAGTGTATGGAGGAGGAGAGAACAAAAAGACAGAAGATATCAGAGTGTATGGAGGAGGAGAGAACAAAAAGACAGAAGATATCAGAGTGTATGGAGGAGGAGAGAACAAAAAGACAGAAGATATCAGAGTGTATGGAGGAGGAGAGAACAAAAAGACAAGATATCAGAGTGTATGGAGGAGGAGAGAACAAAAAGACAAGATATCAGAGTGTATGGAGGAGGAGAGAACAAAAAGACAAGATATAAGAGTGTATGGGGGAGGAGAGAACAAAAAGACAAGATATCAGAGTGTATGGAGGAGGAGAGAACGAAAAGACAGAAGATATCAGAGTGTATGGAGGAGGAGAGAACAAAAAGACAGAAGATATCAGAGTGTATGGGGGAGGAGAGAACAAAAAGACAGAAGATATCAGAGTGTATGGAGGAGGAGAGAACAAAAAGACAGAAGATATCAGAGTGTATGGAGGAGGAGAGAACGAAAAGACAGAAGATATCAGAGTGTATGGAGGAGGAGAGAACAAAAAGACAGAAAACAAATACTGAAAATCTAGAGAGAATGATGCGAGCCGTGAGCAATACAAGCTGGAATCAAACCTTTCCAAAAAGACACAAAAAAGGATATTGTCATTCAGCAAACATTTTAAAGATATCAATCCACAGAGTTGTGAACGGCAAACTTAGCTTCTGTACCTCGCAGAAAACTTTTCTGGCTTCTGTCTCGTAGAAGAGCCCCACAATGATTCTGGCATCTTGCCGCTGGGGATTCAGAGAGGGGATGAAAAGTCTTACACAGAGTCACACAGGAGACGGGAATACACAACACAAACACGGGAAACAGGAGGGTTTCGGCCGATAACTCCACCAATAACCGATATTCAATAAATAGGATGAAAAAAGGGACTCTCGTGCTCATCAGAACACTTTCTGACATGTTCGTGATGGGTCAATGTATAAAATCAATATTTTAAGCATAGTTAAAACAAGTTATTGGACAATTGCTATTTTGGATGGCAATTTAGGATAATTCAGTGTGTGAAAATGACACTTTTTAATTTTCCCGCTGTAAAACAGTATATTTGCAGATGTGTGCTACATTCATGTTGTTACCATGGTTCCTACAGCGATGGCCAATTAATATCACACATAAAACTAGGCCAATTAATATCACACAAAAAACTAGGCCAATTAATATCACCAAAAAAAATTGGCCGATTAATATCACACAAAAAACTAGGCCAATTAATATCACACAAAAAACTAGGCCAATTAATATCACACAAAACCCCAGGCCAATTAATATCACACAAAAACCCCAGGCCAATTAATATCACACAAAACCCCAGGCCAATTAATATCACACAAAAACCCCAGGCCAATTAATATCACACAAAAACCCCAGGCCAATTAATATCACACAAAAACCCCAGGCCAATTAATATCTCACATAAACCCCAGGCCAATTAATATCTCACATAAACCCCAGGCCGGTATGCCAGGAAAGGTTATGCTGAATAGGCACCAGTCAGGAAGAAAGCACATTTGACACCGGAGGAGGAGAGAAGAGGGAAGGAGGGAGAGGGAGGACAGGGTGAGGGAGGAGGGATGAGGAACGGAGAGGTAGAGCGAGGTGAAGGGAGGAGGGATGGGGAACGGAGAGGTAGAGAGAGGTGAAGGGAGGAGGGATGGGGAACAGAAAGGTAGAGAGAGGTGAAGGGAGGAGGGATGGGGAACAGAAAGGTAGAGCGAGGTGAAGGGAGGAGGGATGGGGAACGGAGAGGTAGAGAGAGGTGAAGGGAGGAGGGATGGGGAACAGAAAGGTAGAGAGAGGTGAAGGGAGGAGGGATGGGGAACAGAAAGGTAGAGCGAGGTGAAGGGAGGAGGGATGGGGAACAGAAAGGTAGAGCGAGGTGAAGGGAGGAGGGATGGGGAACAGAAAGGTAGAGAGAGGTGAAGGGAGGAGGGATGGGGAACAGAAAGGTAGAGAGAGGTGAAGGGAGGAGGGATGGGGAACAGAAAGGTAGAGAGAGGTGAAGGGAGGAGGGATGGGGAACGGAGAGGTAGAGGAGGGTAGAGAGGGGTCAACCCTACTCTTCAATTAACTTGAGTCTCTTCAAAATAAAAGACAGGGTTTCCAGTAACGCCCGCCCTGTGTTTCTGTGATTATGTCTGACGTGTTACGCCAGCCGGGGCCCTTGCTGCTCCTGTGGACTAATGGTGTGTGTGAGAGGCTCTCTGGGGTTTGTTCACCAAGCTCCGACGTGATTGATCTCATGTGTTCAATCACCTGCCGGTTGCCATGGCAGCAGGGGGGGATAAACCAGGGAGAGAGGGAAGGAGGCACCTTGAGGTTCTTGACAGCTGGAGCCGGGTCGGTGAGGAAGCTCTGGCGAACGCTGATCTCTATCCCGGCCTCCTTGGTCCTCGTCTCTAGATCATCCAGCGTCTGACGGAGAGATAAAACATGAAAACAGCCAGCACTCACTTCATTCAGATGTTTTGTTTTGTATTTTCAGTACAACATGTCTTGACAGAACAGACAGACACATAGACAGACAGACAGACAGACAGACAGACAAACAGACAGACAGACAGACAGACAGACACAGATCAGGGCTGGCTCCAGGCATAAGCGAAATGAGCCGAACTCATTCGGGTTCTCAATTTTGATTCCCAGTTACATTGTTTTTCAATTTTGCGGCAAGTAGAGATTGTGTGAGCAGTAATAGGACCAAAGATTAGTTGACATTGTTTAAGGGATATATCAGTGGAGACCACCTCTTCCAGATCAATAGGAGACACCATATTACATTGTTTAAGGGATATATCAGTGGAGACCACCTCTTCCAGATCAATAGGAGACACCATATTACATTGTTTAAGGGATATATCAGTGGAGACCACCTCTTCCAGATCAATAGGAGACACCATATTACATTGTTTAAGGGATATATCAGTGGAGACCACCTCTTCCAGATCAATAGGAGACACCATATTACATTGTTTAAGGGATATATCAGTGAAGACCACCTCTTCCAGATCAATAGGAGACACCATATTACATTGTTTAAGGGATATATCAGTGGAGACCACCTCTTCCAGATCAATAGGAGACACCATATTACATTGTTTAAGGGATATATCAGTGGAGACCACCTCTTCCAGATCAATAGGAGACACCATATTACATTGTTTAAGGGATATATCAGTGGAGACCACCTCTTCCAGATCAATAGGAGACACCATATTACATTGTTTAAGGGATATATCAGTGGAGACCACCTCTTCCAGATCAATAGGAGACACCATATTACATTGTTTAAGGGATATATCAGTGGAGACCACCTCTTCCAGATCAATAGGAGACACCATATTACATTGTTTAAGGGATATATCAGTGGAGACCACCTCTTCCAGATCAATAGGAGACACCATATTACATTGTTTAAGGGATATATCAGTGGAGACCACCTCTTCCAGATCAATAGGAGACACCATATTACATTGTTTAAGGGATATATCAGTGGAGACCACCTCTTCCAGATCAATAGGAGACACCATATTACATTGTTTAAGGGATATATCAGTGGAGACCACCTCTTCCAGATCAATAGGAGACACCATATTACATTAATTAAGTGATATATCAGTGGAGACCACCTCTTCCAGGGCAACAGGAAACACCATATTTCTCTCTATACTCAGCCAGTGGGCGGAAGAATGATGACTAAACCAATTTAGGATGGGGCAAAATGCTAGTGCTGGAAATACTATTTCAAATTTGGTATGGATAGTCCTCCTACGTCTTTCCCTCGTTGTATGTTTGTTAATTTTATCCGGGATCACTTACCTTCCCATATGAATTTTGAAACTGCACTATGAACTTTATCCCAATAGCCAAAAGGGGGAGACATGGGAAGCTTTGAACTACTGATATTCCGCCGTAGCAATATAAAATAAAATAAAATAACATTTTATTGGACACATACACGTGTTTAGCAGATGTTATTGCAGGTGTAGCGAAATGCTTGTGCTTCTAGCTCCGACAGTGCAGTAATATCTAACAATTTCACAACCTATACCCAATACACACAAAACTGGTAAGGAATGGGATTTAAGAATATATACATATATAGACAAGCAATGACAGAGCGGCATGGACTAAGATACAGTAGAATATTATAGAATACAGTATATACATATGAGATGAGCAGTGCAAGATATGTAAACATTATTAAAGTGACTAGTGTTCAATTTCTTAAAGTGGCCAGTGATTTCAATAGGCAGCAGCAGCCTCTAGTGTGCTAGTGATGGCTATTTAACAGTCTGATGGCCTTGTGATAGAAGCTGTTTTTCATTCTCTTGGTCCCAGCTTTGATGCACCTGAACTGACCTCGCCTTCTGGATGATAGCGGGGTGAACAGGCAGTGGCTCGGGTGGTTGATGTCCTTGATGATCTTTTTGGCCTTCCTGTGACATCGGGTGCTGTAGGTGTCCTGGAGGGCGGGTAGTTTGCCCTCTGGAGAGCCCTGCAGTTGTGGGTGGTGCAGTTGCCGTACCAGGCAGTGATACAGCCCAACATGATGCTCTCAATTGTGCATCTGTAAAAGTTTGTGAGGGTTTTAGGTGCCAAGCCAATTTTCTTCAGCCTCCTGAGGTTGATCAGGCTCTGTTGCACCTTCTTCACCACACTGTCTGCGTGGGTGGACCATTTCAGTTTGTCAGTGATGGGTACTCCAAGGAACTTGAAGCTTTCCACTTTCTCCACTGCGGTCCCGTCGATGTGGATAGGGGGGTGCACCCTCTGCTGTTTCCTGAGGTCAACGATCATCTCCTTTGTTTTGTTGATGTTGAGTGAGAGGTTATTTTCCTTACACCACACTCCCAGAGACCTCACCTCCTCCCTGTAGGCGGTCTCGTCATTGTTGGTAATCAAGCCTACTACTGTTGTGTCATCTGCAAACTTGATGATTGAGTTGGAGGCGTGCTTGGCCACGCGGTCATGGGTGAACAGGGAGTACAGGAGGGGCCCCAGAGTGGAGGATCAGCAAAGTGGAGATGTTGTTTCCTACCTTCACCACCTGGGGGCGGCCCGTCAGGAAGTCCAGGACCCAGTTGCACAGGGCGGGGTTCAGACCCAGGGCCTCGAGCTTAATGATGAGCTTGGAGGGTACTATGGTGTTGAATGATGAGCTATAGTCAATGAACAGCATTCTTACATAGGTATTCCTCTTGTCCAGATGGGATAGGTCAGTGTGCAGTGTGATGGCAATTGCATCGTCTGTGGATCTATTGGGGCGGTAAGAAAATTGAAGTGGGTCTAGGGTGACAGGTAAGGTAGAGGTGATATGATCCTTGACTAGTCTCTCAAAGCACTTCATGATGACAGAGGTGAGTGCTACGGGGCGATAGTCATTTAGTTCAGTTACCTTTGCTTTCTTGCAATATATTCATTTTGATAATATATATTCAGCCGCTTAAAGCAAATGGGATGTTAGTCCATCTACTGAGGTCGGTTTTAATTGATTTGAGCGTTCTGTTAACGTTCTGGCAATGGTTTTATCTAAGGAAGGAAATATATCTACTCCCAAATATTTTAAATGGGAAACTATTGGGATTCCATAAGTAGAGATGGAGCCCTCCATCGACGTCTTGAGAGGCAGTAGGGCTGATTTGGTTAGACTAATTTTATAACTTGAGATGAAGCTGAATTTATCTATGATCTTCAATGCGTTTTGGGAGTGATTGGAATTCACTGTCTAGATATAGTAGACGTTCGTCCTCATATAATGACATGAAGTGATCAGTAGCTTTGAGGGTAATTGGTGTTATTTCCTTTGATTGGTGAATTGCCTGGGCCAGGGGTTCCGTGGATAAGAAGAATAGCAAAGGAGAAATTGGATCACCTTGCCTGCTGCTTCTAGTGATTCTGAACAGAACAGAGCAGATTTTGCCTGTTAAAACTATGGCTGAGGAATTGGCATATTGTTTTTGCATCACTACCCCAAGTTTTCATATGTGGGTCAACTACGACCCGTATTTCATATGGAATTCACTGCATTGCACTCGTCAAACTGATCTTTCTTTTTTGCTACAACAATAAAATCCAACGTTATTAATAAAGTATTTATTCAACATCTTGTTTTTAATGTTCATTAATCACAGTTTTCATTTCTCCTTTTTAACTCATTGAGTAAAAGGAGTTTCATAAGGAGGCCCATAAGAATGTTGCCAGATATACAACCAAAATGGTTTTACGGATGGTGGATGAGGAAGCCATTGGTGCCTCTGACTCAGAATCTGAGGTATCCAATTCAGATGACACAGACTATGTGCCTGTGGGTCAAGTTGGAGTTGTGGATGCACCTGGTAGTTCAGCTGTTCTAGATGATTCTACAGATGGGGAGGACTCCTCTAAGGAGGAGAGTGAAAACTAGTCAAATAGACTGAGTAAAAAAGGGGTCTTAATGGAGTGAACACCCCCCCCACTAAAGGCAGGACCAGAAGCCATTACATCCTGAGGAGCTGCCCAGGGCCTGTGCCGGGGTCAACAGTTGTGTCACCAAAAGATGCCTGGGAGTTGTTCATTAGTGACAACATCATCGAGGAGGTCCTAAAGTGTACACATTTAGAAGGACGGAGACCAGCAACAGCAAAAGGGAAAGAGTGGAGAGAGGTCAACAAAGAGGAACTAAAGGCATTTATTGGTTTAACCCTCCTCGCCGGCTTGGAGAAAAGCTGGGATGTCTCCACACGGGAGCTATTAAGACCCCTTTTTTACTCAGTCTATTTGACTAGTTTTCACTCTCCTCCTCAGAGGAGTCCTCCCCATCTGTAGAATCATCTAGAACAGCTGAACTACCAGGTGCATCCACAACTCCAACTTGACCCACAGGCACATAGTCTGTGTCATCTGAATTGGATACCTCAGATTCTGAGTCGGAGGCACCAATGGCTTCCTCATCCACCATCCGTAAAACCATTTTGGTTGTATATCTGGCAACATTCTTATGGGCCTCCTTATGAAACTCCTTTTACTCAATGAGTTAAAAAGGAGAAATGAAAACTGTGATTAATGAACATTAAAAACAAGATATTGAATAAATGCTTTATTGATCCACTGCAGAATCCAATGTATAAGGCCACCATGTCGGTCGGAAGATATGAGGATATTTGTCGCTACCTGAGGCTTGATGACAAGAGGACCAGAGTGTTCAGAGAGGCAACGGACCACCTGGCAGCCTTCCGGTATGTGTGGGACTTTTTCCTAGCAAACTGTAGAGCAGGTTTCCTCCAGACGTGACGCTTGGCATTCTGGCCAAAGAGTTCAATCTTGGTTTCATCAGACCAGAGAATCTTGTTTCTCATGGTCTGAGAGTCCTTTAGGTGCCTTTTTTTGTCAAACTCCAAGCGGGCTGTCATGTGCTAACTGTGCCACTAGAGATCCTGGTTCGAATCCAGGCTCTGTCGCAGCCGGCCGCGACCGGGAGACTCATGGGCGGCGCACAATTGGCCCAGCGTCGTCCAGGGTAGGGGAGGGAATGGCCGGCAGGGATGTAGCTCAGTTGATAGAGCATGGCGTTTGCAATGCCAGGGTTGTGGGTTCGATTCCCACGGGGGGGCAGTATAAAAAAAGATGTATTCACTAACTGTAAGTCGCTCTGGATAAGAGCGTCTGCTAAATGACTAAAATGTAAATGTAATGTGCTTTTTACTGAGGAGTGGCTTCCGTCTGGCCACTCTACCATTAAGGCCTGATTGTTGGAGTGCTGCAGAGATGGTTGTCCTTCTGGAAGGTTCTCCCATCTCCACAGCAGAACTGAGGCAATGGAAAGATGTTGGGTGATGAAAGAGAGCCATGCCACCACCACTCAGAGCAGCCAGAAGAAGAAGAGGTGCCAGCTCTGCCCAAACACAAAGGATAGAAAATCAGCTGCTGGTGTTCTCAGTGCAACACACCCCATCTGCGAAGAGCACAGTCACATGCTTGTGGTTTATAACTAATGCATGGACTAAGACAGCATAAGTAAGCATATGTTCCTTTTAGTGTTTATGTTTTAGTGTTGTCGTTTATATTGATGATGTTGACGATTGATGATTGCTGATATTATAATGTTGTTGAATGTGAAACTTTGATTGTAAGAAAAACGTGCTAATATGTTGAATAGCCTATATTAATTTTCATAATATGTTATCATTGAAATGTGTATCAAACTGTTGAAGAGCAACTAAAAACATTTCAAACAATAAAATAATGATTGAAAGGTCCAAATCATCACTCAAAATAATTATGTTCCACAAAATTGATAGTATAAATAATAATATGCCATTTAGCAGATGCTTTTATCCAAAGTGACTTACAGTCATGCGTGCATACATTTTTGTGTATGGGTGGTCCCGGGGATCGAACCCACTACCTTGGCGTTTCAAGCGCCGTGCTCTACCAGCTGAGCTACAGAGGACCACCAAATAAAACAGAGATATTACATTATCGGGTCATTTTGACCCGGCATATGCATTCTTGGGACGTCATGTTTACGATGCATCCTAAGGTTGATGAAATCTGAGCTAATTCCCATATATTCCAAGACAGACCAGAGATATGACCATTCTAGTCTATCAAAAAGGAGCTGTTGTTTCTGATGAAGCATTTAAGATATGTAATAGTCGGCTGAGGTTATCCGAGGATAAATGTTTTTTTAACAAGAACGCTTTTGGTCCATGTGGACCAATTTGGGTAAGCAAGTCTCGAGACGGGATGACAACCTTTTGGAAAAACAGTTTTAATATCTGTGTTTATTAAAGATAGGGGGCGATAGTGAGGGCACTGGGTGGCATCCTTACCTTTTTTTCATGAACCTTTGTGAACAGCTGTGTTAATCATTTCTAGCAATAGTGTACCTCATTGATTCCGAATTTTTAAATAGACCTCACGGGGAATACCATCCAGGTGATTTGACTCTATTCATGCTATCCAATGCTCTACATTTTACATTTTAGTCATTTAGCAGACACTCTTATCCAGAGCAATTTACAGTTAGTGAGTGCATACATTTTCATACTGGCCCCCCGTGGGAAATGAACCCACAACCCTGGCATTGCAAGCGCCATGCTCTACCAACTGAGCTACAGGGGACTAATTGCCAGTAGGTGTGGTGATCAGACAAGCTGATATATCGAATTTCTGTTTTCTTAATTTTTTGAAAATAGAGATTTAGATAATATTATAGAATGCCTGCTTGAGTAGAAAGTGTACTCATTTGCTTTTGGATTATGTGCTCGCCAGGCATCAGTGAGGTTGCAATCAGAGAATATACTGTATGTTGGAGTCTTGGTTGCGTGTAGATTGTAGTTGGTCTTGTTAGATTTGTCCCGCATGACCGAAATGGCAATTCATGTCTGTCACAATAACCAGATGTAATTCAGTTAATACTAACAATATGCTATTCAGAGAATCAAAAAACGTAGGATCATATGAATTTGGAGCATACACAATAATAAAGGCAATTTTCTTTCCATTATGGATTAATTTAAGGAAAGTGATTCTACCTTCTTGGTCTTCTCCTTTACCCAAGATGGTGATTTTGAGTTTCTCATGTATTATTTTGAGTTTCTCATGTATTATTTTGAGTTTCTCATGTATTATTTTGAGTTTCTCATGTATTATTTTGAGTTTCTCATGTATTATTTTGAGTTTCTCATGTATTATTTTGAGTTTCTTATGTATTATTTTGAGTTTCTCATGTATTATTTTGAGTTTCTCATGTATTATTTTGAGTTTCTCATGTATTCTTTTGAGTTTCTCATGTATTATTTTGAGTTTGTCATGTATTATTTTGAGTTTCTCATGTATTATTTTGAGTTTGTCATGTATTATTTTGAGTTTCTCATGTATTATTTTGAGTTTCTCATGTATTATTTTGAGTTTGTCATGTATTATTTTGAGTTTGTCATGTATTATTTTGAGTTTGTCATGTATTATTTTGAGTTTCTCATGTATTATTTTGAGTTTGTCATGTATTATTTTGAGTTTGTCATGTATTATTTTGAGTTTGTCATGTATTATTTTGACTTTGTTATGTATTATTTTGACTTTGTCATGTATTATTTTGAGTTTCTTATGTCATTATGATTACACCTTTAGTTTTGTTTGGGGCTATTTTTTTTTGATTGGGGCTATGTGGATGATGTAGAACATAATTGTGTAAAGTTAGTGTGGGAGAGGTGGAAAAACTATTGTTATCGATCAATAATGACAAACCTCCTGGCATTGACAACTTAGATGGAAAGCTACTGAGGATGGTAGCTGACTCTATAGCCACTCCTATCTGTCATATCTTTAATCTGAGCCTAGGGGAAAGTCTTTGTCCTCAGGCCTGGAGGGAAGCCAAAGTCATTCCGCTACCCAAGAGCGGTAAAGCGGCCTTTACTAGTTCAAACAGCAGACCTATCAGCTTGCTGCCAGCTCTTGGCAAACTGTTTGGAAAAAACGGAGGGACCAAATTAAATGCTACTTCTCTGTAAACAAATTAACAACAGACTTTCAACATGCTTATAGGGAAGGGCAGTCAACATGTACTGCACTGACGCAAATGACTGACGATTGGTTGAAAGAAATTGATAATAGGAAGATTGTGGGAGCTGTACTGTTAGATTTCAGTGCAGCCTTTGATATTATTGACCATAACCTGTTGTTGCAAAAACGTATGTGTTATGGCTTTTCAACCTCTTCAACCTCCATATTGTGGATTCAGAGCTATCTATTTAATATAACTCAGAGGGTTTTCTCCAAGGGAAGCTTCTCTAACATGTAAAGTGTGGTGTACCGCAGGGCAGCTCTCTAGGCCCTCTACTCTTTTCTATTTTTACCAATGACCTGCCACTGGCATTAAACAAAGCATGGGTGTCCATGTATGCTGATGATTCAACCATATACACATCAGCAACCACAGCTAATGAAGTCACTGAAAACCTTAACAAAGAGTTGCAGTCTGTTTTGGAATGGGTGGCCAGTAACCTCAGCTGAGTCTGGTAACTTGTTGAAGAAGTTGAGCAGACTAAATTACTTGCTGTCACCTTAGATTGTAAACTGTCATGGTCAAAACATAAAGATTCAATGGTTGCAAAGATGGGGAGAGGGCTGTCTGTAATAAAGAGATGCTCTGCTTTTTTGACACCACACTCCACAAAGGAAGTCCTGCAGGCTTTTATCTTATCTTGATTATTGTCCAGTCATATGGTCAAGTGCTGCAAAGAAAGACCTAGTTAAGCTGCAGCTGGCCCAGAACAGAGTGGCATGTCTTGCTCTTCATTGTAATCAGAGGGCTAATGTTAATATTATGCATGCCAGTCTCTCTTGGCTAAGAGTTGAGGAAAGACTGACTGCGTCACTTCTTGTGTGTTTTGGAAAATCCAAATTGTGTGCATAGTCAACTTACACACAGCACTGACTGACATACACACTTACCCCACCAGACATGCCACCAGGGCTCTTTTCACAGTCCCCAGGTCCAGAACAAATTCAAGGAAACGTACAGTATCATACAGAGCCATGAGTGCATGGAACTCCCTTCCATCTTATATAGCGCAAGTGAACAGCAAACCTGGTTTTAAAAAACGAATAAAGCAGCACCTCACGGCAAAACACCTCTCCCCCATGTGACCTACTTGTTGTGTGTATGTACTGACATGTATGTGTAACTGATAGATACACACACACTACATGTTCATGTTTTTAAATGTATGTAAATTGTAAAGTATTTTGTCTGTAATGTCTTTTTCGTTATATGTCGGACCCCAGTAAGACCAGCTGTCGCCATTGGCGTTGGCTAATGGGGATCCTAATAAATCAAATCAAATCAAAATCCTTAAGGAGCAAGTGTGTTTCTTGGAGCACTGCTATGTCAACATGGTTTCCTGCTAGAAAATCAAGACAAGATGTTTGATAGGATAATTTAAGCCTTTCCAATTCCAAGAGAGAATAGCTAGCGTTGCCATTGTTTTCCAGAAAGGAATGTTATATTAATGATGTAATTGTTATCTTTAATGTTGATAAGCACATGGATGTGTAACAAAAAACAGGACCAGCAGGGAAACTCCCCCATTAGTCATTCCCCTCCCTGTAAAACATCCCCTTGATGAGTTAGGGTGGCTATCTATCAGACTGGATGAGTTAGGGTGGCTATCTATCAGACTGGATGAGTTAGGGTGGGTATCTATCAGACTGGATGAGTTAGGGTGGCTATCTATCAGACTTGATGAGTTAGGGTGGGTATCTATCAGACTGGATGAGTTAGGGTGGGTATCTATCAGACTGGATGAGTTAGGGTGGGTATCTATCAGACTTGATGAGTTAGGGTGGGTATCTATCAGACTGGATGAGTTAGGGTGGCTATCTATCAGACTTGATGAGTTAGGGTGGGTATCTATCAGACTGGATGAGTTAAGGCGGGTATCTATCAGACTGGATGAGTTAGGGTGGGTATCTATCAGACTGGATGAGTTAAGGCGGGTATCTATCAGACTGGATTAGTTAAGGCGGGTATCTATCAGACTGGATGAGTTAGGGCGGGTAGTGAAGAAAAATGAAAAGAGTGAACATAACAACAGATATGCCTAAACAGTCAAATGGAAACCGTAGCAGTTGGCATTTAAGTGCTCTACGCACACAAAATAAGAAGTAGGTATGTGCAAGAAATGCAGTCTATAATTAAGCAATAATGCACGAGGAGGTGTGGCATATGGCCAATATACCACAGCTAAGGGCTGTTATTATGCACGACGAAACGTGGAGTGCCTGGATACAGCCCTTAGCCGTGGTATATTGGCCATATACCACAAATCCCTGAGGTGCCTTATTGCTATTATACACTGGTTACCAACATCATTAGAGAAGTAAAAATAAAGGTTTTGTCATACCCGTGGTATACGGTCTGATATACCACGGCTGTCAGCCAATCAGCATTCAGGGCTCGAACCACACAGTTTATAGTAGGACAGCAATTAACAAAATAAAAAAAGCAATTGTGTAGTAGCCCATTTGGGACTGGCCATCTCTCCTTAGCAGTAGCAACAACAACAAAAATTGTAGGGGAATAGCTTCCAACTTATGTAGCAATATTTTCCCATGTAGGGATTCAATGCTCTGTAGCCCCACAAGGAAGCAGCCCCAGTCCGTGTGACTCCTCAATATACTGTCCATTGTTCATTAATTGGTGTGATGTCATCACTGTTAACATCCTGGACCACAGGTAATATAATAATAACCAAGTCCAATAGTAATACTGTACCTTGTACCCACTTGAGGGGGTGTCCTCCTCATTGGCTTATGCTGAGGGCAGCGTCGTAGCCATAGGCTAGGCTGCATGATTGTGCGTGGGATGGCACACCTGAATATTGAGCCAGTCATAATGGGGTTTTAATTTGTCGACTAGTCAGGGCATGATGTGATTCTCGAAAATAGTCTTGAGCTTTATTGGGAGTGGAGAACGTGTGCGTTGTGTTCTGAAAGATCAAGATGAGTTTGTTCCGGGTGGATGAAGCCCCATCTCAGATTTAGCTGGCGTAGCTGGGATCTCACCTCGTTGTTCGTCGCCTTCTGTTTCAGCAGTTCAGCACTCAGATCTGGGTAGATACTGATCCTCTTCTCAGCATAGGTCAGAGCCCCCCTGATTCCGCTACAAGGCGAACAATTTGCAGTTTCACTTCAAAACGAGAGCCATTTCGGAGAGGACCCGTGCAGTGCGCAATGTTAATCAGTGGCATGGGACCCAGCTTCTCCTGCCCGAACAGTTCATAGAAAAGTTTGCTCGTGAAAGAAGTTGGGTTGCCCGATTCCACGGAATTCTTTTGACCCAAACATTGAATTTACGGTAACGATTTTCAAGTGATTCCGTTTTTCTCTTTTAGGAGATCGATTACCCCTTCTAATTTAGCTTGCGCTGTTTCCAGGTCATGGAGTCGCACCTCTGTTGAATTGGCTGTCTTCTCCAGACTTTCCACTTTGGTAAAAAAATGCATCCACTTTAGAAGTGATCAATGCGAGTGATTCATTTTACCGGTTTTAATTGTAAGTCGAGGGCAGATGTAATCTCCTCACAAACAGTCTCTCAAACAGTAGCGACCAACTCTTTCTGTTGTCGGGAGTTGAGAGCCGCCATGTTCCCACAGGTGAATTGTGAACAGACAGATCATGCTATCTGCTGGAGTGAAATTGACCTGCTCGTTTTTTCTTATCATACAATGAACGTACCACACGTTAATATGGTGGTTTACAATTGATAATTTTAGAAAACAACTCTGTTAATTCATGGTTATTTTCGCAAAAGAAACCCACGATGAGGCCACGCGTTTCAATGCATGCTACCGGAACCAGAAGGCTGGTGTTTCATCAAAGACCATAAAACTTGAGTCTAGAACACCTTACTTAGAAAGGGGCTTGGTAGAGTGTTTGGCCCCACAGACTCTAGGCCACATATACCCATGCTGACGTGGGTATGAATCCCGTCTCAACCCTTCCTCTCTGTCTTCCTCTGTATCTGTCTCCCCTCTACATTCAGAATATCACTGTCCGTAAAACAATTAAAATACTTTTAAAAAATTATATATATTTTTAAAGACGCCTGTCACTCACCGAGGTGAAGACTTCCGTAGTCTGCTGGATGGTTGCGATCTTAGTCCATTTCCACTTCTGAAAGAGCTGAACCCTGGTGGGGTTGTGGAGGGTGGCAGACGGATGGGTACGGAAGAACGTTGGGAAGCGCTGACGGTTGGAGAGAGCTGGAGAACTGGAACCATAGGATAACTGAGGAGAGAGGAGAGGAGGAGAGTGTTAGGGTGTCCCCATTATGTCTGAGCTACAAAGATGGCATCATTGAAAGAAGAGAGAAAATGAAGGACGATGAAGAGACAGAAGAAGAAGAAGAAGAAGAAGAAGAAGAAGAAGAAAAAGAAGAAGAAGAAGAAACAAGACAATAATAAAAGGGAGTTAACATAATCAAGCACAACGATGTTTGGTTCAATATCACTCAGCCATATCCCAGTAAATTAGGTCCTGCTAGAATATCCCTCAGCCAAATCCCAGTAAATTAGGTCCTGCTAGAATATCCCTCAGCCAAATCTCAGTAAATTAGGTCCTGCTAGAATATCACTCAGCCATATCCCAGTAAATTAAGTCCTGCTAGAATATCACTCAGCCATACAGTAAAATAGGTCCTGCTAGAATATCACTCAGCCATATCCCAGTAAATTAGGTCCTGCTAGTGTATTAAACATTTTTAATTGATCAGCTGCAATGTGAGCTGTTAAATTAAAATGGCACCCTATTTCCTATATAGTGCACTACTTTTGACCAGAGCCCTATGGGCCCTAGTGAAAAAGTAATGCACTATATAGGGTATAGGGTTCAATTTGGGACGCAACCATACATTGAACGATGACACGGCCACTGCAGAGGATTATGGGTAAAACATCTGATGTGGGAACAGACTGAGACAGCTCTTTATGACAGCAGAATAGCACTGCATGCTAAATGAAGGGATAGGGGCGCATACCCGCCCAGCATCTAGACTGCAAACCTTTTTCTGTGAGAGTACACTTTCTAACTCCTAAAAGTGGAGAGTGACAGAAACACTGTGTAATAATAGCTACCAAATATCAGCCTGCTATTCCTGTATCCCTCCATAAAGGTGTCTATATGCAGTCTAGACATACAGTAATAGGTAAAGAAAGGGTGTTTCAAGTCTGGACAGTGGTCATAACAACATAATTTGGGAAACTTCAATATCTTTCAGGGCGCAATACTAGCTGTCAAATGTGAGAGGCAAATGGTATGGGCCCTCGTCAAAAGTAGTACACTAGGGTACCATTTGAAACTCAAACACTGAGACGGACAGACCAGTGTTATTATTCCCTCTGACCTCCCTGCCACTTCGTATTCCAGTTCAGAGGCCTTGGAACGCTTCCCTTACCTCTAGGCTGACAAAACACTCTCCTCTCCTCTCCTTTCCTGCCAGCTAAGTGGATCTGAGGTGTGTGCTTCCCTCCCTCAGCTAAGTGGATCTGAGGTGTGTGCTTCCCTCCCTCAGCTAAGTGGATCTGAGGTGTGTGCTTCCCTCCCTCAGCTAAGTGGATCTGAGGTGTGCTTCCCTCCCTCAGCTAAGTGGATCTGAGGTGTCTGCTTCCCTCCCTCAGCTAAGTGGATCTGAGGTGTGTGCTTCCCTCCCTCAGCTAAGTGGATCTGAGGTGTCTGCTTCCCTCCCTCAGCTAAGTGGATCTGAGGTGTGTGCTTCCCTCCCTCAGCTAAGTGGATCTGAGGTGTCTGCTTCCCTCCCTCAGCTAAGTGGATCTGAGGTGTGTGCTTCCCTCCCCCAGCTAAGTGGATCTGAGGTGTCTGCTTCCCTCCCTCAGCTAAGTGGATCTGAGGTGTCTGCTTCCCTCCCTCAGCTAAGTGGATCTGAGGTGTCTGCTTCCCTCCCTCAGCTAAGTGGATCTGAGGTGTGTGCTTCCCTGTCAGGTCTCTATCAGGTGCCAGTAGAGCTCACAGAGAGGGCCATTCAAGTGTGCCAACTACCTGGAGCTCAGCTATGACTCTGACTGAACCTCCATCTAGACACCACTAATCTGCAAGCTATGACTCTGACTGAACCTCCATCTAGACACCACTAATCTGCTAGCTATGACTCTGACTCAACCTCATTCTAGACAGCACTAGTCTGCTAGCTATGACTCTAAGTCAACCTCATTCTAGACACCACTAGTCTACTAGCTATGACTCTGAGTCAACCTCATTCTAGACACCACGAGTCTGCTAGCTGACTCTGACTCAACCTCATTCTTGACATCATTACTCTGCAAGTTATGACTCTGAATCAACCTCACTCTAGACACCACTAATCTGCTAGCTATGACTCTGACTCAACCTCCCTCTAGACACCACTAATCTGCTAGCTATGACTCTGACTCAACCTCCCTCTAGACACCACTAATCTGCTAGCTATGACTCTGAATGAACCTCAATCTAGACACCACTAATCTGCTAGCTATGACTCTGACTCAACCTCCCTCTAGACACCACTAGTCTGCTAGCTATGACTCTGACTCAACCTCCCTCTAGACACCACTAATCTGCTAGCTATGACTCTAACTTAACCTCACTCTAGACACCACTAATCTGCTAGCTATGACTCTGACTGAACCTCACTCTAGACACCACTAGTCTGCTAGCTATGACTCTGAGTCAACAACCATCTAGACACCACTAGTCTGCTAAATATGACTCTGACTCAACCTCCCTCTAGACACCACTAATCTGCTAGCTATGACTCCGAGTCAACCTCCCTCTAAACACCACTAGTCTGCTAGCTATGACTCTGACTCAACCTCACTCTAGACACCACTAATCTGCTAGCTATGACTCTGACTCAACCTCCCTCTAGACACCACTAATCTGCTAGCTATGACTCTGAGTCAACAACCCTCTAGACACCACTAGTCTGCTAAATATGACTCTGACTCAACCTCCCTCTAGACACCACTAATCTGCTAGCTATGACTCCGAGTCAACCTCACTCTAGACACCACTAATCTGCTAGCTATGACTCTGACTCAACCTCCCTCTAGACACCACTAATCTGCTAGCTATGACTCTGAGTCAACAACCCTCTAGACACCACTAGTCTGCTAAATATGACTCTGACTCAAGCTCCCTCTAGACACCACTAATCTGCTAGCTATGACTGACTCAACCTCCCTCTAGACACCACTAATCTGCTAGCTATGACTCTGACTCAACCTCACTCTAGACACCACTAGTCTGCTAGCTATGACTCTGACTGAACCTCACTCTAGACACCACTAACCTGCTAGCTATGACTCTGACTCAACCTCCCTCTAAACACCACTAGTCTGCTAGCTATTAGTCTGACTCAACCTCCCTCTAGACACCACTAATCTGCTAGCTATGACTCTGACTCAACCTCACTCTAGACACCACTAGTCTGCTAGCTATGACTCTGAGTTAACCTCCCTATAGACACCTCTAGTCTGCTAGCTATGACTCTGACTGAACCTCACTCTAGTCACCACTAATCTGCAAGCTATGACACTGGGTCAACCTTCCTCTAGACACCAATAGTCTGCTAGCTATGACTCTGACTCAACCTCAATCTAGACACCACTAGTCTGCTAGCTATGACTCTGACTCAACCTCAATCTAGACACCATTAATCTGCTAGCTATGACTCTGACTCAACCTCACTCTAGACACCACTAATCTGCTAGCTATGACTCTGACTCAACCTCCCTCTGGACACCACTAGTCTGCTAGCTATGTCTCTGACTCAACCTCCCTCTGGACACCACTAGTCTGCTAGCTATGACTCTGACTCAACCTCCCTCTAGACACCACTAATCTGCTAGCTATGACTCTGACCCAACCTCCATCTAGACACCACTAATCTGCTAGCTATGACTCCGAGTCAACCTCACTCTAGACACAACTAGTCTGCTAGCTATGACTCTGAGTCAACCTCCCTCTAAACACCACTAGTCTGCTAGCTATGACTCTGAGTCTACAACCCTCTAGACACCACTAATCTCGTAGGTATGACTCTGACTCAACCTCCCTCTAGACACCACTAGTCTGCTAGCTATGACTCTGACTCAACCTCTCTCTAGACACCACTAATCTGCTAGCTATGACTCCGAGTCAACTTCCCTCTAAACACCATTAGTCTGCTAGCTATGACTCTGAGTCAACAACCCTCTAGACACCACTAATCTCGTAGCTATGACTCTGACTCAACCTCCCTCTAGACACCACTAGTCTGCTAGCTATGAGTCTGACTCAACCTCCCTCTAGACACCACTAATCTGCTAGCTATGACTCTGACTCAACCTCCCTCTAGACACCACTAATCTGCTAGCTATGACTCTGACTCAACCTCCCTCTAGACACCACTAATCTGCTAGCTATGACTCCGAGTCAACTTCCCTCTAAACACCATTAGTCTGCTAGCTATGACTCTGAGTAAACAACCCTCTAGACACCACTAATCTCGTAGCTATGACTCTGACTCAACCTCACTCTAGACACAACTAGTCTGCTAGCTATGACTCCGAGTCAACCTCCCTCTACACACCACTAGTCTGCTAGCTATGACTCTGAGTCAACCTCCCTCTAAACACCACTAGTCTGCTAGCTATGACTCTGAGTCTACAACCCTCTAGACACCATTAGTCTGCTAGCTATGACTCTGAGTCAACAACCCTCTAGACACCACTAGTCTGCTAGCTATGACTCTGACTCAACCTCTCTCTAGACACCACTAATCTGCTAGCTATGACTCCGAGTCAACTTCCCTCTAAACACCATTAGTCTGCTAGCTATGACTCTGAGTCAACAACCCTCTAGACACCACTAATCTCGTAGCTATGACTCTGACTCAACCTCCCTCTAAACACCACTAGTCTGCTAGCTATGAGTCTGACTCAACCTCCCTCTAGACACCACTAAATCTGCTAGCTATGACTCTGACTCAACCTCACTCTAGACACAACTAGTCTGCTAGCTATGACTCCGAGTCAACCTCCCTCTAAACACCACTAGTCTGCTAGCTATGACTCTGAGTCAACAACCCTCTAGACACCACTAATCTCGTAGCTATGACTCTGACTCAACCTCCCTCTAGACACCACTAGTCTGCTAGCTATGACTCTGACTCAACCTCCCTCTAGACACCACTAATCTGCAAGCTATGACTCTGACTCAACCTCACTCTAGACACCACTAATCTGCTAGCTATGACTCTGACTCAACCTCTCTCTAGACACCACTAGTCTGCTAGCTATGACTCTGACTCAACCTCCCTCTAGACACCACTAATCTGCTAGCTATGACTCTGACTCAACCTCCCTCTAGACACCACTAGTCTGCTAGCTATGACTTTGACTAAACCTACTCTAGACACCACTAATCTGCTAGCTATGACTCGTACTCAACCTCCCTCTAGACACCACTAATCTGCTAGCTACAGTGGGGAAAAAAGTATTTAGTCAGCCACCAATTGTGCAAGTTCTCCCACTTAAAAAGATGAGAGAGGCCTGTAATTTTCACCATAGGTACACGTCAACTATGACAGACAAATTGAGAAGAAAAAAATCCAGAAAATCACATTGTAGGATTTTTTATGAATTTATTTGCAAATTATGGTGGAAAATAAGTATTTGGTCACCTACAAACAAGCAAGATTTCTGGCTCTCACAGACCTGTAACTTCTTCTTTAAGAGGCTCCTCTGTCCTCCACTCGTTACCTGTATTAATGGCACCTGTTTGAACTTGTTATCAGAATAAAAGACACCTGTCCACAACCTCAAACAGTCACACTCCAAACTCCACTATGGCCAAGACCAAAGAGCTGTCAAAGGACACCAGAAACAAAATTGTAGACCTGCACCAGGCTGGGAAGACTGAATCTGCAATAGGTAAACAGCTTGGTTTGAAGAAATCAACTGTGGGAGCAATTATTAGGAAATGGAAGAAATACAAATAATATAATAATATAATAATAATACAAGACCACTGATAATCTCCCTCGATCTGGGGCTCCACGCAAGATCTCACCCCGTGGGGTCAAAATGATCACAAGAACGGTGAGCAAAAATCCCAGAACCACACGGGGGGACCTAGTGAATGACCTGCAGAGAGCTGGGACCAAAGTAACAAAGCCTACCATCAGTAACACACTACGCCGCCAGGGACTCAAATCCTGCAGTGCCAGACATGTCCCCCTGCTTAAGCCAGTACATGTCTAGGCCCGTCTGAAGTTTGCTAGAGTGCATTTGGATGATCCAGAAGAGGATTGGGAGAATGTCATATGGTCAGATGAAACCAAAATATAACTTTTTGGTAAAAACTCAACTCGTCGTGTTTGGAGGACAAAGAATGCTGAGTTGCATCCAAAGAACACCATACCTACTGTGAAGCATGGGGGTGGAAACATCATGCTTTGGGGCTGTTTTTCTGCAAAGGGACCAGGACGACTGATCCGTGTAAAGGAAAGAATGAATGGGGCCATGTATCGTGAGATTTTGAGTGAAAACCTCCTTCCATCAGCAAGGGCATTGAAGATGAAACGTGGCTGGGTCTTTCAGCATGACAATGATCCCAAACACACCGCCCGGGCAATGAAGGAGTGGCTTCGTAAGAAGCATTTCAAGGTCCTGGAGTGGCCTAGCCAGTCTCCAGATCTCAACCCCATAGAAAATCTTTGGAGGGAGTTGAAAGTCCGTGTTGCCCAGCGACAGCCCCAAAACATCACTGCTCTAGAGGAGATCTGCATGGAGGAATGGGCCAAAATACCAGCAACAGTGTGTGAAAACCTTGTGAAGACTTACAGAAAACGTTTGACCTGTGTCATTGCCAACAAAGGGAATATAACAAAGTATTGAGAAACTTTTGTTATTGACCAAATACTTATTTTCCACCATAATTTGCAAATAAATTCATTAAAAATCCTACAATGTGAATTTCTGGAAAAACAATTCTGATTTTGTCTGTCATAGTTGACGTGTACCTATGATGAAAATTACAGGCCTCTCTCATCTTTTTAAGTGGGAGAACTTGCACAACTGGTGGCTGACTAAATACTTTTTTGCCCCACTGTATGACTCTGAATCAACCTCCCTCTAGACACCACTAGTCTGCTAGCTATGACTCTGACTCAACCTCCCTCTAGACACCACTAATCTGCTAGCTATGACTCTGACTCAACCTCCCTCTAGACACCACTAATCTGCTAGCTATGACTCTGACTCAACATCCCTCTAGACACCACTAATCTGCTAGCTATGAGTCTGACTCAACCTCCCTATAGACACCACTAATCTGCTAGCTATGACTCTGTCTCAACCTCCCTCTAGACACCACGAATCTGCTAGCTATGACTCTGACTCAACCTCCCTCTAGACACCACGAATCTGCTAGCTATGACTCTGACTCAACCTCCCTCTAGACACCACTAATCTGCTAGCTATGACTCTGACTCAACCTCCCTCTATACACCACGAATCTGCTAGCTATGACTATGACTCAACCTCCCTCTAGACACCACGAATCTGCTAGCTATGACTCTGACTCAACCTCACTCTAGACACCACTAATCTGCTAGCTATGACTCTGACTCAACCTCCCTCTAGACACCACTAATCTGCTAGCTATGACTCTGACTCAACCTCCCTCTAGACACCACTAATCTGCTAGCTATGACTCTGACTCAACCTCCCTCTAGACACCACTAATCTGCTAGCTATGACTCTGACTCAACCTCACTCTAGACACCACTAATCTGCTAGCTATGACTCTGACTCAACCTCCCTCTAGACACCACTAATCTGCTAGCTATGACTCTGACTCAACCTCCCTCTAGACACCACTAATCTGCTAGCTATGACTCTGACTCAGCCTCCCTCTAGACACCACTAATCTGCTAGCTATGACTCTGACTCAACCTCCCTCTAGACACCACTAATCTGCTAGCTATGACTCTGACTCAACCTCCCTCTAGACACCACTAATCTGCTAGCTATGACTCTGACTCAACCTCCCTCTAGACACCACTAATCTGCTAGCTATGACTCTGACTCAACCTCCCTCTAGACACCACTAATCTGCTAGCTATGACTCTGACTCAACCTCCC
This sequence comes from Coregonus clupeaformis, assembly GCF_020615455.1. Classification (NCBI taxonomy): domain Eukaryota; kingdom Metazoa; phylum Chordata; class Actinopteri; order Salmoniformes; family Salmonidae; genus Coregonus; species Coregonus clupeaformis. Next base: position 59,677,918 of record NC_059199.1, on the reverse strand, counting down.
TCTAGACACCACTAATCTGCTAGCTATGACTCTGACTCAACCTCCCTCTAGACACCACTAATCTGCTAGCTATGACTCTGACTCAACCTCCCTCTAGACACCACTAGTCTGCTAGCTATCTGACTGACGCTAGAGGCTGAGGGAACATCCCAAATGGCACCCTATTCCCCAATTATCCCCATAAGGCCATGTTCTAAAGTAGTGCACTACATAGAGAATAAGTTGCCATTTGGGGCACAACCTCTGACTGACGCTGGAGGCTCATGACTCTCAGATGATTTTTTTCACATCTGGTACCAAGTGAAGTAGGGGACCCTGTCATATGGATTTACACACTCACCACTATAAGGTTCCACATGCGAGCGGCCTCGGCCACCAGAGTGGACACAGAGCTGCAGCCGGGCATCAGGACCATCTTGATGGGCTCAGTGTAGAGGAGGTCATACAGGAGCTTGGTGGCTTCACCTGGATCACACTGTATAGGGAACAGAGGAAGAATGAAAGTCAAACTATATATGCTCCAAACTATTTTAATGGGTAAACCATCTAATCATACTGTATGGGGAACAGAGGATGAATAAATAGAGGAGGGGGAATAAAGGGAGATGTATAGAGTAGGGGGAATAAAGGGAGATGGATAGAGGAGGGGGAATAAGGGAGAGGAATAGAGGAGGGGAATAAGGGAGGTGGATAGAGGAGGGGAATAAGGGAGATGGATAGAGGAGGGGAATAAGGGAGATGGATAGAGGAGGGGGGATAAGGGAAATGGATAGAGGAGGATAATAAGAGAGGAGGATAGAGGAAGGGAATAACGGAGATCGATATAGGAGGGGGAATAAAGGGAGATGGAAAGAGGAGGGGGAATAAAGGGAGATGGATAGAGGAGGGGGAATAAAGGGAGATGGATAGAGGAGGGGGAATAAAGGGAGATGATAGAGGAGGGGGAATAAAGGGAGATGGATAGAGGAGGGGGAATAAAGGGAGATGGATAGAGGAGGGGAATAAAGGGAGATGGATAGAGGAGGGGGAATAAAGGGAGATGGATAGAGGAGGGGGAATAAAGGGAGATGGATAGAGGAGGGGGAATGAAGGGAGATGATAGAGGAGGGGGAATAAAGGGAGATGGATAGAGGAGGGGGAATAAAGGGAGATGGATAGAGGAGGGGGAATAAAGGGAGATGGATAGAGGAGGGGGAATAAAGGGAGATGGATAGAGGAGGGGGAATAGGGGAGAGGAATAGAGGAGGGGAATAAGGGAGCTGGATAGATGAGGGGGAATAAAGGGAGATGGATAGAGGAGAGGAATAAGGGAGAGGGATAGAGGGGGAATAAGGGAGATGGATAGAGGAGGAGAATAAGGGAGATAAATAGAGGAGGGGGAATAAAGGGAGATGGAAAGAGGAGGAGGAATAAAGGGAGATGGAAAGAGGAGGGGGAATAAAGGGAGATGGATAGAGGAGGGGGAATAAAGGGAGATGATAGAGAAGGGGGAATAAAGAGAGGTGGATAGAATACAGGGAGATGGATAGAGGAGGGGAATAAGGGAGATGGATAGAGGAGGGGGAATAAAGGGAGATGGATAGAGGAGGGGGAATAAAGGGAGATGATAGAGAAGGGGGAATAAAGGGAGCTGGATAGAGGAGGGGGAATAAAGGGAGATGGATAGAGGATGGGGAGTAATGGAGGTGTATAGAGGAGGGGAATAAGGGAGTTGGATACATGAGGGGAAATAAGGGAGATGGATAGAGGAGGAGAATAAGGGAGATGGATAGAAGAGGGGAACAAGGAAGATGGATAGAGGAGGGGAATAAGGGAGATGATAGAGGAGGGGAATAAGGAGGTGGATAGAGGAGGGGAATAAGGGAGAGGGATAGAGAAGGAGAATAAGGGAGTTGGATAGAGGAGGAGAATAAGGGAGGTGGATAGAGGAGGGGAATAAGGGAGATGGATAGAGGAGGGGAATAAAGGAGATGATAGAGGAGGGGAATAAGGAGGTGGATAGAGGAGGGGAATAAGGGAGATGGATAGAGGAGGAGAATAAGAGAGGTGGATAGAGGAGGGGAATAAGGGAGATGGATAGAGGAGGGGAATAAGGGAGATGGATAGAGGAGGAGAATAAGAGAGGTGGATAGAGGAGGGGAATAAGGGAGATGGATAGAGGAGGGGGAATAAAGGGAGATGGATAGAGGAAAATAATAAGGGAGATGGATAGAGGAGGGGGAATAAAGGGAGATGGATAGAGGAAAAGAATAAGGGAGATGGATAGAGGAGGGGGAATAAAGGGAGATGGAAAGAGGAGGGGAATAAGGGAGATGGATAGAGGAGGGGGAATAAAGGAGATGGATAGAGGAGGGAATAATGGAGAGGGATAGAGGAGGGAGAGTAATGGAGATGGATAGAGGAGGAGAATAAGGGAGTTGGATAGAGGATGGGGAATAAGGGAGGTGGTTAGAGGATGGGGAATAAGGGAGATTGATAGAGGAGGGGAATAAGGGAGGTGGATAGAGGAGGGGAATAAGGGAGATGGATAGAGGATGGGGAGTAATGGAGATGGATAGAGGAGGAGAATAAGGGAGCTGGATAAAGGAGGGGAATAAGGGAGGTGGATAGAGGAGGGGAATAAGGGAGATGGATAGAGGAGGAGTATAAGGGAGTTGGATAGATGAGGGGAATAAGGGAGGTGTATAGAGGAGGGGAATAAGGGAGTTGGATAGATGAGGGGAAATAAGGGAGATGGATAGAGGAGGGGAATAAGGGAGATGGATAGAGGATGGGGAATAAGGAAGATGGATAGAGGAGGGGAATTAGGGAGAGGGATAGAGGAGGAGAATAAGGGAGTTGGATAGAGGAGGGGAATAGGGGGGGTGGATAGAGGAGGATAATAAGGGAGATGGATAGAGGAGGGGAAGAAGGAGGTGGATAGAGGAGGGGAATAAGGGAGACGGATAGAGGAGGGGAATAAGGGAGATGGATAGAGGAGGAGAATAAGAGAGGTGGATAGAGGAGGGGAATAAGGGAGATGGATAGAGGAGGAGAATAAGAGAGGTGGATAGAGGAGGGGAATAAGGGAGATGGATAGAGGAGGGGAATAAGGGAGATGGATAGAGGAGGAGAATAAGAGAGGTGGATAGAGGAGGGGAATAAGGGAGATCGATAGAGGAGGGGGAATAAAGGGAGATGGATAGAGGAAAAGAATAAGGGAGATGGATAGAGGAGGGGGAATAAAGGGAGATGGATAGAGGAAAAGAATAAGGGAGATGGATAGAGGAGGGGGAATAAAGGGAGATGGAAAGAGGAGGGGAATAAGGGAGATGGATAGAGGAGGGGGAATAAAGGGAGATGGATAGAGGAGGGGAATAATGGAGAGGGATAGAGGAGGGAGAGTAATGGAGATGGATAGAGGAGGAGAATAAGGGAGTTGGATAGAGGATGGGGAATAAGGGAGGTGGTTAGAGGATGGGGAATAAGGGAGATTGATAGAGGAGGGGAATAAGGGAGGTGGATAGAGGAGGGGAATAAGGGAGATGGATAGAGGATGGGGAGTAATGGAGATGGATAGAGGAGGAGAATAAGGGAGCTGGATAAAGGAGGGGAATAAGGGAGGTGGATAGAGGAGGGGAATAAGGGAGATGGATAGAGGAGGAGTATAAGGGAGTTGGATAGATGAGGGGAATAAGGGAGGTGTATAGAGGAGGGGAATAAGGGAGTTGGATAGATGAGGGGAAATAAGGGAGATGGATAGAGGAGGGGAATAAGGGAGATGGATAGAGGATGGGGAATAAGGAAGATGGATAGAGGAGGGGAATTAGGGAGAGGGATAGAGGAGGAGAATAAGGGAGTTGGATAGAGGAGGGGAATAGGGGGGTGGATAGAGGAGGATAATAAGGGAGATGGATAGAGGAGGGGAAGAAGGAGGTGGATAGAGGAGGGGAATAAGGGAGACGGATAGAGGAGGGGAATAAGGGAGATGGATAGAGGAGGAGAATAAGAGAGGTGGATAGAGGAGGGGAATAAGGAGGTGGATAGAGGAGAGGAATAAGGGAGATGGATAGAGGAGGGGAATAAGGGAGATGGATAGAGGAAAAGAATAAGGGAGATGGATAGACGAGGGGGAATAAAGGGAGATTGATAGAGGAGGGGAATAAGGGAGAGGGATAGAGGAGGGGGAGTAATGGAGATGGATAGAGGAGGAGAATAAGGGAGTTGGATAGAGGATGGGGAATAAGGGAGGTGGATAGAGGATGGGGAATAAGGGAGATTGATAGAGGAGGGGAATAAGGGAGATGGATAGAGGATGGGGAGTAATGGAGATGGATAGAGGAGGAGAATAAGGGAGTTGGATAGAGGAGGGGAATAAGGGAGGTGGATAGAGGAGGGGAATAAGGGAGATGGATAGAGGAGGAGTATAAGGGAGTTGGATAGATGAGGGGAATAAGGAAGGTGTATAGAGGAGGAGAATAAGGGAGTTGGATAGATGAGGGGAAATAAGGGAGATGGATAGAGGAGGGGGGATACGGGAGAGGGATAGAGGAGGGGAAAAAGGGAGATGGATAGAGGTGGGGGAATAAGGGAGATGGATAGAGGAGGGGGAATAAAGGGAGATGGATAGAGGAGGGGAATAAGGGAGGTGGATAGAGGAGGGGAATAAGGGAGTTGGATAGAGGAGGAAATTAAGGGAGATGGATAGAGGAGGGGGAATAAGGAGGTGGATAGAGGAGGGGGAATAAAGGAGATGGATAGAGGAGGGGAATAAGGCAGATGGATAGATGAGGAGAATAAGGGAGATGATAGAGGAGGGGAATAAGGGAGATGATAGAGGAGGGGGAATAAAGGGAGATGGGTAGAGGAGGGGGAATAAAGGGGGATGGATAGAGGAGGGGGAATAAAGGGAGATGATAGAGGAGGGGGAATAAAGGGAGATAGATAGAGGAGGGGGAATAAAGGGAGATGGATAGAGGAGGGGGAATAAATGGAGATGGATAGAGAAGGGGGAATAAGGGAGAGGAATAGAGGAGGGGAATAAGGGAGGGGATTAGAGGAGGGGAATAAGGGAGATGGATAGAGGAGGGGAATAAGGGAGATGGATAGATGATGGGGAATGAAGGAGATGGATAGAGGAGGATAATAAGAGAGGTGGATAGAGGAGGGGAATAAGGGAGATGGATAGAGGAAGGGAATAAGGGAGATCGGTAGAGGATGGGGAATAAAGGGAGGTGGATAGAGGAGGGGGAATAAAGGGAGATGATAGAGGAGGGGGAATAAAGGGGATGGATAGAGGGGGGAATAAAGGGAGATGGATAGAGGAGGGGGAATAAAGGGAGATGGATAGAGGAGGGGGAATAGGGGAGAGGAATAGAGGAGGGGAATAGGGGAGCTGGATAGAGGAGGGGGAATAAAGGGAAATGGATAGAGGAGGGGAATAAGCGAGAGGGATAGAGGAGGGGGAATAAGGGAGATGGATAGAGGAGGAGAATAAGGGAGATCGATAGAGGAGGGGGAATAAAGGGAGATGGAAAGAGGAGGGGGAATAAAGGGATTTGGAAAGAGGAGGGGGAATAAAGGGAGATGGATAGAGGAGGGGGAATAAATGGAGATGATAGAGAAGGGGGAATAAAGAGAGGTGGATAGAAAAAAGAGAGATGGATAGAGGAGGGGAATAAGGGAGATCGATAGAGGAGGGGGAATAAAGGGAGATGGATAGAGGAGGGGGAATAAAGGGAGATGAATAGAGGAGGGGGAATAAAGGGAGATGGATATAGGATGGGGAGTAATGGAGGTGTATAGAGGAGGGGAATAAGGAAGATGGATAGAGGAGGGGAATAAGGGAGATTATAGAGGAGGGGAATAAGGAGGTAGATAGAGGAAGGGAATAAGGGAGATCGATAGAGGAGGGTGAATAAAGGGAGATTGAAAGAAGAGGGGAATAAAGGGAGATGGATAGAGGAGGGGGAATAAAGGGAGGTGGATAGAGGAGGGAATAAGGGACATGGATAGAGGAGGGGAATAAGGGAGATGATAGAGGAGGGGAATAAGGAGGTGGATAGAGGAGGGGAATAAGGGAGATGGATAGAGGAGGGGGAATTAGGGAGATGGATAGAGGAGGAGAATAAGAGAGGTGGATAGAGGAGGGGAATAGGGGAGATGGATAGAGGAAGGGAATAAGGGAGATCGATAGAGGAGGGGGAATAAAGGGAGATTGAAAGAGGAGGGGAATAAAGGGAGATGGATAGAGGAGGGGGAATAAAGGGAGATGGATAGAGGAGGGGGAATAAAGGGAGATGATAGAGGAGAGGGAATAAAGGAAGATGGATAGAGGAGGGGGAATAAAGGGAGAAGGATAGAGGAGTAGGAATAAGGGAGAGGGATAGAGGAGGGGAATAAGGGAGATGGATAGAGGAGGAGAATAAGGGAGTTGGATAGAGGATGGGGAATAAGGGAGGTGGATAGAGGATGGGGAATAAGGGAGATTGATAGAGGAGGGGGAATAAAGGGAGATGGATATAGGAGGGGGAATAAAGGGAGATGGATAGAGGAGGAGAATAAGGTAGTTGGATAGATGAGGGGAATAAGGGAGGTGGATAGAGGAGGGGAATAAGGGAGATGGATAGAGGAGGAGAATAAGGGAGTTGGATAGATGAGGGGAAATAAGGGAGATGGATAGATGATGGGGAATAAGGGAGATTGATAGAGGAGGAGAATAAGAGAGGTGGATAGAGGAGGGGAATAGGGGAGATGGATAGAGGAGGGGAATAAGGGAGTTGGATAGATGAGGGGAAATAAGGGAGATGGATAGATGATGGGGAATAAGGGAGATTGATAGAGGAGGAGAATAAGAGAGGTGGATAGAGGAGGGGAATAGGGGAGATGGATAGAGGAAGGGAATAAGGGAGATCGATAGAGGAGGGGGAATAAAGGGAGATTGAAAGAGGAGGGGAATAAAGGGAGATGGATAGCGGAGAGGGAATAAAGGGAGGTGGATAGAGGAGGGGAATAAGGGACATGGATAGAGGAGGGGAATAAGGGAGATGATAGAGGAGGGGAATAAGGAGGTGGATAGAGGAGGGGAATAAGGGAGTTGGATAGAGGATGGGGAATAAGGGAGGTGGATAGAGGATGGGGAATAAGGGAGATTGATAGAGGAGGGGGAATAAAGGGAGATGGATAGAGGAGGGGGAATAAAGGGAGATGGATAGAGGAGGGGAATAAGGGAGAGGGATAGAGGAGGGGGAGTAATGGAGATGGATAGAGGAGGAGAATAAGGGAGTTGGATAGAGGAGGGGAATAAGGGAGGTGGATAGATGAGGGGAATAAGGGAGATGGATAGAGGAGGAGAATAAGGGAGTTGGATAGATGAGGGGAATAATGGAGGTGTATAGAGGAGGGGAATAAGGGAGTTGGATAGATGAGGGGAAATAAGGGAGATGGATAGAGGAAGGGAATAAGGGAGATGGATAGAGGAGGGGGAATTAGGGAGATGGATAGAGGATGGTTATTAAGGGAGATGGATAGAGGAGGGTAATAAGGGAGAATGAGAACGTGAGGGGAGAGGGGATGGGTGAGAGAAAGAGGTGGAAAGGGGTAGAATGAAATAAAGGGAGTGGGGAGGTAGAGTGGGAAAGCAATGGGGGGTATAGAGAGAGGGAGAGAGGTAAAGATTGAGGTAGACTGATTACATATGGCACCCCGCAAAAAAACAACAACAAAACAAAAAAAACGAACATACAAGTGTTATTTGTATGTTAAACTGCACTGTCATACGTTTCCAGGAGGGAAACAACATTAGTAGAACCATATTCCCTATCTAGTGCACTACCTTTGACCAAATGTAATGCACTATATAAGGAATGAGATGCCATTTGGGATTCACATATTTTTCTATCCGAATGCAGGGACAACATTTCCCCGCCAAGCAGTGAGTCTCGTCTTTGATCCAAGCCTAACAAATGGTGGCAGGGGCTTTATTTATTTTCATTCTCAATTTACACTCAATGAAAAATCGATATTCAATTTAAAAAAAAAATAATGGTTGTGGGTTAAAGTGATCATTAATCATTTGGTTGTTTGGGAGAGGGAATCCACCGTTGGGAGGCTTGAAACCAACAGCATGTTAAACTGCATGAAACAGTGGGATAGGGATAACATTGTGTGTCCCAAAAGGCTCCCTATTCCCTATACAGTGCCTTCGGAAAGTATTCAGACCCGTTGACTTCTTCCACATTTTGTTATGTTACAGCCTTAGTCTAAAATGAATTGTAAAAAAATTACATCCTCAGCAATCTACACACAATACCCCATAATGACTAAGCGAAAACAGGTTTTTAGAATGTTTGCAAATGCATTAAAAATAAAAAACAGAAATACCATTTTTACATAAGTGTTCAGACCCTTTGTTATGAGACTCGAAATTGAGCTCAGGTGCATCCTGTTTCCATTGATCATCCTTGAGATGTTTCTACAACTTGATTGGAGTCCACCTGTTCTAAATAATTTGGAAAGGCACACACCTGTCTATATAAAGGTCCCGCAGTTGACAGTGCATGTCGGAGCAAAAACCAAGCCATGAGATGGAAGGAATTGTCCATAGAGCTCAGAGACAGGATTGTGTCGAGGCACAGATCTGGTGAAGGGTACCAAAAAATGTCTGCAACATTGACAGTCCCCAAGAACACAGTGTCCTCCATCATTCTTAAATGGAAGAAGTTTGGAGCGCCCAAGACTCTTCCTTGAGCTGGATGCCCTGACAAACTGAGCAATCGGGGTAGAAGGGCCTTGGTCAGGGAGGTGACCAACATTTTACATTTTACATTTTAGTAATTTAGCAGACTCTCTTATCCAGAGCGACTTACAGTTAGTGAGTGCATACATTTTTCATACAAGAACCCAATGGTCACTCTGACAGAGCTCTAGAGTTCCTCTGTGGAGATGGGAGAACCTTCCAGAAGGACAACCATCTCTGCAGCACTCCACCAATCAGGCCTTTATGGTAGAGTGGCCAGACGGAAGCCACTCCTCAGTAAAAGGCACATGACAGCCCACTTGGAGTTTGCCAAAAGGCACCTAAAGACTCTCAGACCATGGGAAACAAGATTATCTGGTCTGATGAAACCAAAATTGAACTCTTTGGCCTGAATGCCAAGCGTCACGTCTGGAAGAAACCTGGCACCATCCCTACGGTTAAGCATGGTGGTGGCAGCATCATGCTGTGGGGATGTTTTTCAGTGGCAGAGACTGGGAGACTAGTCAGGATCGAGGCAAAGATGAACGGAGCAAAGTACAGAGAGCTCAGACTGGGGTGAAGGTTCACCTTCCAACAGGACAACGACCCTAAGCACACAGCCAAGAAAACGCAGGAGTGGCGTCGGGACAAGTCTCTCAATGTCCTTGAGTGGCCCAGCCAGAGCCCGGACTTGAACCTGATCGAACATTTCTGGAGAGACCTGAAAATAGCTGTGCAGCGACACTCCCCATCCAACCTGACAGAGCTTGAGAGGATCTGCAGAGAAGAATGGGAGAAACTCCCCAAATACAGGTGTGCCAAGCTTGTAGTGTCATACCCAAGAAGACTTGAGGCTGTAATCACTGCCGAAGGTGCTTCAACAAAGCACTGAGTAAAGGGTCTGAATACTTATGTAAATGTGGTATTTCAGTTTTTTATGCTTTGTCATTATGGGGTATTGTGTGTAGATTGATGAGGGGAAAAAGTGATTTAATCAATTTTAGAATAAGGCTGTAACCTAACAAAATATGAAAAAGGTCAAGTGGTCTGAATGCTTTCCGAAGTGCACTACTTTTGACCAGGGCGCATAGGGCTCTGGTCTAAAGTAGTGCACTATATAGGGAATAGGGTTCTGGTCTAAAGTAGTGCACTATATAGGGAATAGGGCTCTGGTCTAAAGTAGTGCACTATATAGGGAATAGGGCTCTGGTCTAAAGTAGTGCACTACATAGGGAATAGGGCTCTGGTCTAAAGTAGTGCACTACATAGGGAATAGGGCTCTGGTCTAAAGTAGTGCACTATATAGGGAATAGGGTTCTGGTCTAAAGTAGTGCACTACATAGGGAATAGGGCTCTGGTCTAAAGTAGTGCACTACATAGGGAATAGGGCTCTGGTCTAAAGTAGTGCACTACATAGGGAATAGGGCTCTGGTCTAAAGTAGTGCACTATATAGGGAATAGGGTTCTGGTCTAAAGTAGTGCACTACATAGGGAATAGGGCTCTGGTCTAAAGTAGTGCACTATATAGGGAATAGGGTTCTGGTCAAAAGTAGTGCACTACATAGGGAATAGGGCTCTGGTCTAAAGTAGTGCACTATATAGGGAATAGGGTTCTGGTCAAAAGTAGTGCACTACATAGGGAATAGGGCTCTGGTCTAAAGTAGTGCACTATATAGGGAATAGGGCTCTGGTCTAAAGTAGTGCACTATGTAGGGAATAGGGTGACATTTGGGACTCTACCTGTGACTACAGCATTGGATAGGGCACTGGATCAAATCACTGATGTTTCACCTAACAGGCCAAATAGTAGCCTTACTGGCAATCTAGTCTGGTGAAAGCACATAGAGAGAAATTATTTCAAATTGATTATTTACTTTTACATTTACGTCATTTAGCAGACACTCTTATCCAGAGCGACTTACAAATTGGATTATACAGCGGAACCTGATTTAGTTTGATTTGTGAAATCATACAAATCGAGTTAGCATTGGCCCGAGCCAACAGATTTCCCCCTTACTTAACCACAGTGTTGCTCTACTACTGTGGCCTGTAATCACAGAGCGTTACCTAGAGGCAGTCCCAAATGGCATGCTATTCCCTATACCGTGCACTACTTTTGATTTGATTTCATGAGCACTGGTCAAAAGTAGTGCACTATATAGGGAATATGGTTCCATTTTGGACGCAGTGAGAGAAGTCAATGATGCTCTTGCTCTATCTAGTGTATTAATTGATTGCTTTCCACCCTAAAGCCCCTCCTCATGTCCACATTAAACCCATTCCACGTGAAAGACACAAAGCTAATGTGACATTATTGGGCCCAATTATGAGCAAGGGGAAGATTTCAACTGACTGCTAGGCTTTGTCCAAAATTACACCCTATTCCCTAAACCTACATAGTGCCCTATAGGCCCTGGTCAAAAGTAGTTCAATATATAGGGAATAGGGTGGCATTTGGGACGCAGCCCAAGGCTAGCCTACTCGTCATTGTGACGGGTTTCATTTGGCACGCTGGTTATTAATAAGAACTCCAAACACCAATTGGAAGAGCCAAGTCCAGCCAGGCTTATTTGAGTCAGTGGTTTGTTTGGGGCTTGTTGAGTCAGTGGTTTGTTTGGGGCTTGTTGAGTCAGTGGCGTGTTTGGGGCTTGTTGAGTCAGTGGCGTGTTTGGGGCTTGTTGAGTCAGCGGCGTGTTTGGGGCTTGTTGAGTCAGTGGTTTGTTTGGGGCTTGTTGAGTCAGTGGCGTGTTTGTGGCTTGTTGAGTCAGTGGCTTGTTTGGGGCTTGTTGAGTCAGTGGCGTGTTTGTGGCTTGTTGAGTCAGTGGCTTGTTTGGGGCTTGTTGAGTCAGTGGCGTGTTTGTGGCTTGTTGAGTCAGTGGCGTGTTTGTGGCTTGTTGAGTCAGTGGCTTGTTTGGGGCTTGTTGAGTCAGTGGTTTGTTTGGGGCTTGTTGAGTCAGTGGCGTGTTTGTGGCTTGTTGAGTCAGTGGCGTGTTTGTGGCTTGTTGAGTCAGTGGCGTGTTTGGGGCTTGTTGAGTCAGTGGCGTGTTTGGGGCTTGTTGAGTCAGTGGCGTGTTTGGGGCTTGTTGAGTCAGTGGCGTGTTTGGGGCTTGTGAGTCCCTGCTAGTGCAGCTCCTTAGACTCCCTCGAGGCCATCAGCAGAATGTTTTACCCCCCTTTGACACGCTGTTGCTGCTTGCGTTTGCTCCTACAGACCCAGGGGAGGCCTTGCAAGGGGCTTCCATTCCATGAACTGTGCAGCTGGGGCCAAAAGCATCAAATTGAGCGAACCCGACAACACACACACATAGGCTACAGAGAGAGAGAAAAAACGACAGCACAAACTGTGTGGGACTTTTTGTATTTTCAACTGTTTAGGGTTGAGCGCCACTGCTTGCCTGAGTGAAGGGCAGAGACAGAGAGAAACAGCGAGAGACACGGGGGCACAATGAAGCCAATGCAATCATCGACTTTCAAGATTTTTGGAATGCTCCGAATGTTAAGAGTTCTACAAACAGCTGTTAAATATTTGGATGAAGTATCAGCGGCATCATAAAGACTCTTCCGGAACAGCACCATTATTTCCCTTCACAGAGAGCGGCGTAGACTTTCCATTATTCATATGAATAGACTAGAGAAGAACACTTTATAAATATAAAATCCTGTTAATTCTCTGATGTTGACTATTTGAAAATGGCTTGACACTGCAGGAGGCCTTTAAATATATCCGATTATTTTAAAGGGGGTCACAAAACCGCCTATAAACCATCTTTAAGTGTGCCTGTCAGACGGGCTATGATGAAGGTTATGGAGTCCTAGTTGAGAGAGAGAGAGAGAGAGAGAGAGAGAGAGAGAGAGAGAGAGAGAGAGAGAGAGAGAGAGAGAGAGAGAGAGAGAGAGAGAGAGAGAGAGAGAGAGAGAGAGGGAGAGAGACAGAGAGAGAGAGAGAGAGAGAGAGAGAGAGAGAGAGAGAGAGAGAGAGAGGGAGAGACAGAGAGAGAGACAGAGAGAGAGACAGAGAGAGAGAGAGAGAGAGAGAGAGAGAGAGAGAGAGAGAGAGAGAGAGAGAGAGAGAGAGAGAGAGAGAGAGAGAGAGAGAGAGAGAGAGAGAGCGAGAGAGAGAGAGAGAGAGAGAGAGAGAGAGAGAGAAAGAGAGAGAGGGGGAGAGAGAGAGAGAGAGAGAGAGAGAGAGAGACAGAGAGAGAGAGAGAGAGAGAGAGAGAGAGAGAGAGAGAGAGAGAGAGAGAGAGAGAGAGAGAGAGAGAGAGAGAGAGAGAGAGAGAGAGAGAGAGAGAGAGAGAGAGAGAGAGAGAGAGAGAGAGAGAGAGAGAGAGAGAGAGAGAGAGAGAGAGATGACATGTCCACAACGGCGTGGAAATACAACGCCCCCCTGTGGTTGAAGGCTCCATTGCGAGACACTTTCACATTTTCCAAACTTTGCGTCATCTTCAGTCCAGCTAGAGTCCTTTTTTTTTTAGGGGATAAGGGGTAGGAAGTTAGTAAACCACAGAAGAAGATGAAAATATGTGGTTTTAGGTGATGGGTTTATGGGATAGCTAGCAACTTGTAAACAATTACCCATTCCTATTAAGTGAGTACTATTTTAATATTAATGTTAAATAATACACATTGGCTGCTAAGCCCATCATATTATATGACTGTTGCCTCCCGTTTAAGTTTATTGTGATGGTAATGATGTTTGTTTTTGATGATAAATATTAGGTGGAGGTTGCAAGCTACAGTGGTATCTTCAACCTAGCCTAGCTTTTAGCTGGCTAGCTAGCTGCTCTGCTCTGCAGTGCAAGCTAGCTTGACTTACTAGAAAGTTCTAGAAACAAGTTGAGGAAGAAGCATCTAAACTAAACATGTTTTATTATCAACTGAAACAATATCTTTGTCCTGTCTTGAATTAAAATGTTATATTTTGCAATCTCCTAAAATAAATGTGATCTCTGACGAGAGACTACGCTCTCCTAGGCCTGGTTCTCGAGGCTAGCGCAGTGCAGACACGGCTTTCAAGTGCTACACAGCCCAAAATCATTCAATCAAAATCAAAACATGTGAGTCAGACAGCTACGAGCCTGAAGAGGAAGCATACCTTGCAGAGCCATATTTATATGAGCCAGAATATACTGATGAAGAGCTTCGACTGATCGAAGCCGAGACAGCATGGGAGTAATGGCAAAAGGTGATCGGGCAGACCAGCAACCACAAGCAGCGCACAGGGAGAGAGTCACGGGGAACTGGTGGTGTAAATGTGAAAAATGCAAGGCAATGCTGACTGAAATGTAATGTCTGTGCTGTTCCGATGGGACTTGATAATGACAACATTTGAAGAACTACATTTGGCTGCAGAAGACACTGATGATGTCGGTCACAGCACAATAGTCTGTGTGACAGATCATGCAGATTTCCCAGCCCTTATCAACCCAGGATTAATTTAAACATTTTTCCATGTCCTTAAGATCAACTGAAAAAAAGCAACCACGTCCAGCGGGACCAAACAGGCAGCTGTCCCTAGAGTAAGTAAACATTTGAAATTTAAGTTATCAATTATGTATACATATACATGTGAATGTATTATCTGTTTCCTATAATAATCCCTTATTGATCTTTCCCCTGTTCCATAGTCAATATCGTCTTTTTGTTTTACATTGTGATGGAATGGGCGCACAAGGGAGAACCTGGGAAAAGATCAGATATCCTTATCCCTGTCTTAGCTAGTGAAATGCTGCTTGTTTTCCGTATGTGTAGCCACGCTCTCTGTTGACAAGCGAGAGATGACATGCCTACTCCGGAGCGTCAGACTTGTTGCTAACGTGAGCTGAATAACACTGGCAACTTACTTCACCTGATGAGGAAAAGGTGTTGTCCTGGCCTCTTCTAGACTGTGTTGATGTGTTTGGACCATTATAGGTCCTTAGTGATGTGGACACCGAGGAACTTCAAGCTCTCGACCCGCTCCAATACAGCCCCGTCGATGTGAACGGGGGCGTGATCGGCCCTCCGTTTCCTAAAGTCCACCATCAGCTCCTTTGTCTTGCTGACGTTGAGGGAGAGGTTGTCTTTCTGGCACAACACTGCCAGGTCTCTGACCTCCTCCCTATTGGCTGTCTCATCATAATCGGTGATCAGGCCTACCACCATCGTGTTGTCGGCAAACTTAATGTTGGTTTTGGAGTCAGGCGCAACCTTACAGTTGTGGATGAACAGGGAGTACAGGAGGGGATTAAGCACACACCCCTGAGGGGCCCCCACGTTGAGGGTCAGCGTGGCGGAAGTGCTGTTGTTTACCCTCACCACCTGGGGGCGGCTCGTCAGGATGTCCAGGATCCAGTTGCAGAGGGAGGTGTTCAGTCCCAGGGTCCTTAGCTTAGTGATGAGCTTGGAGGGCACTATGGTGTTGAACGCTGAGCTGTCAATGAACAGCATTCTCACATAGGTGTTCCTCTTGTCCAGCTGGGAAAGTGCAATAGAGATTGCGTCATCTGTGGATCTGTGGGGACGGTATGCGAATTGGAGTAGGTCCAGGGTGTCTGGGATGATGATGTTGATGTGAGCCATGACCAGTCTTTTAAAGCATTTCATGGCTATGGGGCGACAGTCATTTAGACAGGTTACGTTAGCGTTCTTGGGCACATGAACTGTGGTGGTCTGCTTGAAACATATAGGTATTACATACTGGGTTAGGGAGAGGTTGAAAATGTCAGTGAAGACACTGGTCAGCGCATGCTATGAGTACGCATCCTGGTAATCCATCTGGCCCTGTGGCATTGTGAATGTTAACCTGTTTAAAGGTCTTACTCACATCGGCTAAGAAGAGCGTGATTGTCCGGAACAGCTGGTGCTCTTATGAATGGTTCAGTTTTGCTTGCCTCGAAGCGAGCATAGAAGGCATTTAGCTCGTCTGGTAGGCTCGCGTCACTGGGCAGCTCGTGGCTGGGTTTCCCTTTGTAACCGTGATAGTTTGCAAGCCCTGCCACATCTGATGAGTGTCAGAGCTGGTATAGTAGGATTCGATATTAGTCCTGAATTGGTGCTTTGCCTGTTTGATGGTTCGTTGGAGGGCATAGCGGGATTTCTTATAAGTGTCCGGATTAGTGTCCCACTCATAAGAAAACGGCAGATCTATCCTTTAGCTCCGTGCGGATGTTGCCCTTCTGTGTGGACGAGGTCGTCGATACACATGTTAATGAAGCCGGTGACCGATGTGGTAAACTCCTCAATGCCATCGGATGAGCTTAGTATGCGTGTTTGTGTGTGGAGTAAAGATGATCTAGAGTTTTTTCGCCTCTAGTTGCACATGTGACACGCTGCTAAGAATTAGGTAAGACAGATTTAAGTTTTCCTGCATTAAAATCCCCGGCCACTAGGAGCGCCGCCACTGAATGAATATTTTATTGTTTGCTTATGGCCCTATACAGCTTGTTGAGTGCAGTCTTAGTGCCAGCATCGGTTTGTAATGGTAAATAAACAGCTACGAAAAATATATAAACTCTCTTGGTAAATAGTATGGTCTACAGTTTATCATGAGGTATTCCAACTAAGGCAGGCAGAACCTCAAGACTTTGTTCATATTAGAGATCACACATCAGCTGTTGTTAACAAAGACACACACCACCCCCTCCTGAGCTTCCCCGACGCTGCCGTTCTGTCCTGACGACATCATGAAACATAGGATATTACAGTTCTTCAGGTCCCGTTGATAGGATAGTCTCCAATGGAGCTCGTCCAGTTTGTTCTCCAGTGACTGCACATTCGGAGATTAGAGGGGGAGTTCATGCAGGAACCAATAGGATGCTCTTGGGGGGCCGTTCATGCAGGAACCAATAGGATGCTCGACTGGGGGCGTTCATGCAGGAACCAATAGGATGCTCGACTGGGGGCGTTCATGCAGGAACCAATAGGATGCTCGACTGGGGGCGTTCATGCAGGAACCAATAACCCTAGCTATTGCAAGGGGAGTGAACGAAGGTAGAAGGAAGGGAACATATTCCTGGAATGAACCACAGCCTTATGTACTCGCCGACGTAGTTTTGTCAGGGTGCCGGCACGTCGCCTTCTCTTACTTCTCTCCTTTTTCTTTTCAGTGTCTCCGGGATTAGGGCCTGGTCGGGGGTGAGTCTCCGGGATTAGGGCCTGGTCCGGGGTGAGTCTCCGGGATTAGGGCCTGGTCCGGGGTGAGTCTCCGGGATTAGGGCCTGGTCCGGGGTGAGTCTCCGGGATTAGGGCCTGGTCCGGGGTGAGTCTCCGGGATTAGGGCCTGGTCCGGGGTGGGCAGTATGTCCTGCACCTCCAAGTAGACATCTTCATCCAAATGGAGGTTAGTGATCGCTGTTCTGATGTCCAGAAACATTATGTACAGACAAGTAAAGATCAGCAAGAAAACAAACACAAAATAGCAGAATTGGTCAGGAGGCCGTAAAGCGGCTGCTATACAGCAGCACCTAGTCTAGTAAAGGTAATTGAGGCCTATTGTGGAGAGAGAGAGAGAGAGAGAGAGAGAGAGAGAGAGAGAGAGAGAGAGAGAGAGAGAGAGAGAGAGAGAGAGAGAGAGAGAGAGAGAGAGAGAGAGAGAGAGAGAAAGAGAGAGAGAGAGAGAGAGAGAGAGAGACAGAGACAGAGAGAGAGACAGAGAGAGAGACAGACAGAGAGAGAGAGAGAGCGAGAGAGAGAGACAGAGACAGAAAGAGAGAGACAGAGAGAGAGACAGAGACAGACAGAGAGAGAGACAGAGACAGAGAGAGAGACAGAGACAGAGACAGAGACAGAGAGAGGCACTTTATCTCGTGCTCAGCAGTGTCGTTGTCCGTGGTGTTGAAATCCCTAACCAGTCGGCAGGTCCATTAGAGCTCAGGTCCGCCGGGGGTCGACTACTCATCATGCAGCCGACTGTAAGTGCCTTTGATGGATGACCACAGGCACTTCTTACATTTGGCTTACTACGCTGAACACTCAATAGGAGTTTCCCACAACGAACAGGCTCACATCATCTCAGCATCCATCTGTTTCTCAGTTCAAGAAATGATAGTAAAGTGCACACTCTTTCCCTTTTCTTGGAGAGAAATTGTTTGTTTGAACTGCAGTTGTCTTGGTTACTGTTGTCATGCCAACTTCTAACCGACCCCCCTTCCTTTTCTACCCCCCAGTCTTTTGAACCGTTTCAACCAATCAGAGCAATGCTCTTAGCAACACCAGCCAGTCACAGTGCATTTAACTATTAACCGACTTTGAGTGTGGTCGTGTGTTGGCATCTCTCTCCTGTGAGGGGGAAGAGGGACGCAGGTGGGATGAAGAGGCGGAATGGTAGAGAGCGAGAGAGAGAGAGGGAGAGAGAGAGACAGAGAGAGAGAGAGAGAGAGAGAGAGAGAGAGAGAGAGAGAGAGAGAGAGAGAGAGAGAGAGGGAGAGAGAGAGAGAGAGAGAGAGAGAGAGAGAGGAGAGAGAGAGAGAGAGAGAGAGAGAGCGAGAGAGAGAGAGAGAGAGAGAGAGAGAGAGAGAGAG
The DNA here is from genome assembly GCF_020615455.1 of Coregonus clupeaformis. Classification (NCBI taxonomy): domain Eukaryota; kingdom Metazoa; phylum Chordata; class Actinopteri; order Salmoniformes; family Salmonidae; genus Coregonus; species Coregonus clupeaformis. The sequence continues at coordinate 59,659,702 of NC_059199.1, read as the reverse complement.
AGCGAGAGAGAGAGAGAGAGAGAGAGAGAGAGAGAGAGAGAGAGAGAGAGAGAGAGAGCAGAGAGAGAGAGAGAGAGAGGGGGGGACTGAACTGACTAAAAGTAAATGGAAATCGAAGAACATGGAGGTTTAAGGTTAGACTGGACTAGACTAGACAGCACTTGTCTTGTCATTAGGGGTGAGGATGGTAATATATAAATGTGGACAGTAGTCCTCAACACTCCCCTACGATATGCACTCTTTCTGTATATTCTGTTTATTTTTGACAGCACCATTTCACCAGGTCAAATTCCAGGTCCATGTCACTTGTACTTGAATAAAGGTGATTCTGATTCTATTCAACAGAATAACACAGGCTACATAATGATGCACATTGCTCATAAGATACTTTTTCTACTAAGGGCATCAGCCGTCTTACCATTAGACAGAAGAGGCAATTGCCTCAGGCCTCACATCGTCAAGGGGCCTAGTGAGTTGGGCATAATTTAAAAAAATACTACTAGTAATCATTTTTTTAAATGTAATTTCTCCTGCTTCTCCGCTCAAGGACAACCCCCAACCCCCCCTCCGCCCCCCAGACAAATGGCCTGCTCAGCTCATCGCTCTCTTTCTGTCTTGCTTCAGCAAGTTGGTCCAGCAGCATTCGTTGTGTTCATGGCACATTCATTAAAAGGTAATACATTTTTACAGTTAAATAATGTGTCTTTACTATAAAACCCTATAAATGGGGGTGGGGTGCTCAGACTGGCCTCTGCATCTTAGAGAACATGAATCAAAGAAACACTGTCTATTGGAGCTCCTTAAAAACAACTGAGGAAATAAACTTCACAAAGGACAGCTTATTATCCCAATTATGACACAAATGACATAGACAAACACAGATTTGGTATTCATATTATGCAAATATAAGCAAAACAAAGTTGCAGTAAAAGCAAGCCATTATGAAGCAATGATGTTCTACTACGAATAACGATCCAGTCTGAATTATTAATGCAACCATAAACCACGTAATTCAGACACTTTTGATGGGATAAATTGATGTTTACGCAGAAATCACGCTGTTAATGCACTTATTTGCGGTTAGGTTAGCCTAGGCTACTCACGATGCTATCGTAGTGGATCAGTTAGGCTAGGCTACTCACCATGCTATCGTAGTGGATCAGTTCCAGTTCGTACTCCGGCAGTATATCCGTTCTCTTGTTCACCAAGTCGAGGGCCATCTGAGCGGAAGGGAGGCATGCTTGGCCCCCGGGCCAGCCTCCGCTCATCGGGAAGAGGGCACCGATGTAGAGCTTCTTCTTGCCTAGAGTCGGGCAGGACCAAGAGAGGAGTAAAGTCAGCGAGGCAAACATCAACGTCTGGCCAATGACGGAGCGTCGACCCCCGGGTAGACTTTGACAGGACACCGCCATGGTGGAAGTTTTAGAGTGTCAGAAACTTGGTTTTAAAGGTAGAACATATTGTATGCTGCTGATGGTTGAGAATTGTCTGGGTGACTTTTCTCCTCTGATATTGTTCTGCTGTTGCTGTGTCAAGAACTCTTGTAAGTGTGTGTTTTTGTCGTGACAAAATAAACTATTTTGTATTCCTCATAAAATAGCCAATCTATCTCAACACTAGTTCTACTGAAGGGTAACTTCGTTTTTGTCTGTAAATAAATGTTATTGTTCAGTCTGAGCAACCTACACAAAAGGCTGTTTTTCTGTCTCTAAAGTATTATTCCTCTGTCTTTTCACTCAACGTGTGTTGGTCTCGGGACAATATAAAAACACGACCCAAATCCACAGAAGCCTATAAGTAAAGCCAGTTGGATATCATTTGCAGGTAGATATCCTCTTGCAGTTACACTTTTAGCGCAATCAATAGCCGGGTGAGAGTAAGTTAAATTGAAATTGACAGACAGATAAGGTCAATTAACGATACATGCAGGTTGGAAGTCTCTTAATTGAACTTGCTCGCTCGATATGAATAGCAACCAGAAAACGTTGCAGTGGTATAGAACGATGTGTATCCTCCGACCATTCTTTGTATCCGTATATCCGCTGTCCAAGGTTCTGAAATAGATTATCTCACTGAGAGCGCACGGCTGCAAAGTCTCCAGAAACAGATAGAGAAATGTTGAGAGAAAAGCACGGGGTGAGATACAGTCCTTCTCTCCCCCTTAGTAAAATATTAGAAATAATTGAGAGAGAAATAGGAATACATCCGACGGTAACCTATACTGTTCAACCGTGCTCGTATTAAATACTCATCTGTCCTTGCCCTATCCAATTCCCTACAATTCACTGCTCTCCCCGAAGATAAGGATTTAATTGAAACGCACGTTAGGTAGTGTACATGTTGTGTAGGACCGACCGCCACAATACATAAACATGCCACAGTTGTCTATTCCTGCCAGCTCCTTTCCTCGCACAATGTCTATTAACGAGGCGCGTGTTGTCAACTCGGCATTTGAACGACGGAATTCTAAACGACAGGTAAGCAGATGACAAGGGTCGAACCCGGTTACCCTTCAGCGGTTAAAAACAACGAAATAAACGGTCACAGCGGTGGCGGGTTAAACCTAAGTGTTCAAGTGAACAGGTCCAAGCGTTATTTTTTCGTCGACTGCAGAGAAATATAGTGTGCTAGGTTTACAGAGCACAGAGGAAGGGGGAGAGAGAGAGAGAGAGAGAGAGAGAGAGAGAGAGAGAGAGAGAGAGAGAGAGCGAGAGAGAGAGAGAGAGAGAGAGAGAGAGAGAGAGAGAGAGAGAGAGAGAGAGAGAGAGAGAGAGAGAGAGGGGAGGTGGAGGAAGGGTGGTTGTTCTTCTCTATCCCTCTCCGTTTCATAAACAACTTTGAAATTCAATCCCTTAACAGAGCTTCTCATTTATCTCTCTCTCCCGTTTCTTTCCTCAGCCAACTACACACTACACTACTTATTTCTTTCTCCTAACCTTTAAATGTTCAATGCAGCCGTTTTTATCTCAATATCAAATTATTTCTGGGTAGCAATTAACTTACTGTGATTGTTTTCAATTAAAATGGTCAACAAGAAACAAAAATAGCTTCTTAGCAAAGAGCAATCTCTCAAGCAAGAATTTCTCTAGGACTGTCTGGGAGTGGTCTGAGTGCGGAGGGGAAAACGGAAAACTAGCTGTTATTGGCAGAGAGGTTTGGAACTCTTTCTTATTGTCTACTAACTCATTTAACACCTTGTTATGTCACCAGCCAGGCCAAAACGCCATCCCACATTTCAGCTAGTCTTTTCAAACAGCTCTTACACTAAAACGGCATTATCATCATTTTCACAATTTTACAGTATTATTCCAACCTGATAGTGTGGAAATATACAGTATATAAAACACAGGAAAATCACGTTTTTGACTGCACTGGGCCTATAACAAGAACTGTTCTCTCTCTCTCAATTCAATTTCAATTTAAGGGCTTTATTGGCATGGGAAACGTGTGTTAACATTGCCAAAGCAAGTGAAGTAGATAGTAAACAAAAGTGAAATAAACAATAAATATTAACAGTAAACATTACACTCAGAAGTTTCAAAAGAATAAAGACATTTCAAATGTCATATTATGTATATATACAGTGTTGTAACAATGTGCAAATAGTTAAAGTACAAATGGGAAAATAAATAAACATAAATATGGGTTGTATTTACAATGGTGTTTGTTCTTCACTGGTTGCCCTTTTCTTGTGGCAACAGGTCACACATCTTGCAGCTGTGATGGCACACTGTGGTATTTCACCCAGTAGATAAGGGAGTTTATCAAAATTGGGTTTGTTTTCAAATTCTTTGTGGATCGCTGTAATCTGAGGGAAATATGTGTCTCTATTATGGTCATACATTTGGCAGGAGGTTAGGAAGTGCAGCTCAGTTTCCACCTCATTTTGTGGGCAGTGTGCACATAGCCTGTCTTCTCTTGAGAGCCAGGTCTGCCTATGGCGGCCTTTCTCAATAGCAAGGCTATGCTCACTGAGTCTGTACATAGTCAAAGCTTTCCTTAAGTTTGGGTCAGTCACAGTGGTCAGGTATTCTGCCACTGTGTACTCTCTGTTTAGGGCCAAATAGCATTCTAGTTTGCTCTGTTTTTTGTTTGTTCTTTCCAATGTGTCAAGTAATTCTCTTTTTGTTTTCTCATGATTTGGTTGGGTCTAGTTGTGTTGTTGTTGTCCTGGGGCTGTGTGGGGTCTGTTTGTGTTTGTGAACAGAGCCCCAGGACAAGCTTACTTAGGGGACTCTTCTCCAAGTTAATCTCTCTGTAGGTGATGGCTTTGTTATGGAAGGTTTGGGAATCGCTTCCTTTTAAGTGGTTATAGAATTTAAGGGCTCTTTTCTGGATTTTGATAATTAGCGGGTATTGGCCTAATTCTGCTCTGCATGCATTATTTGGTGTTGTACGTTGTACACGGAGGATGTTTTTGCAGAATTCTGCATGCAGAGTCTCAATTTGGTGTTTGTCCCATTTTGTGAATTCTTGGTTGGTGAGCGGACCCCAGACCTCAGAACCATAAAGGGCAATCGGTTCTATAACTGATTCAAGTATTTTTAGCCAGATCCTAATTGGTATGTCAAATTTTATGTTCCTTTTGATGGCATAGAAGGCCCTTCTTGCCTTGTCTCTCAGATCGTTCACAGCTTTGTGGAAGTTACCTGTGGCGCTGATGTTTAGGCTGAGGTATGTATAGATTTTTGTGTGCTCTAGGGCAACGGTGTCTAGATGGAATTTGTATTTGTGGTCCTGGCAACTGGACCTTTTTTGGAACACCATTATTTTTGTCTTACTGAGATTTACTGTCAGGGCCCAGGTCTGACAGAATCTGTGCAGAAGATCTAGGTGCTGCTGTAGGCCCTCCTTGGTTGGTGACAGAAGCACCAGATCGTCAGCAAACAGAAGACATTTGACTTCAGATTCTAGTAGGGTGAGGCCGGGTGCTGCAGACTGTTCTAGTGCCCTCGCCAATTCGTTGATATATATGTTGAAGAGGGTGGGGCTTAAACTGCATCCCTGTCTCACCCCACGGCCCTGTGAAAAGAAATGTGTGTGTTTTTTGCCAATTTTAACCGCACACTTGTTGTTTGTGTACATGGATTTTATAATGTCGTATGTTTTTCCCTCAACCCCACTTTCCATCAATTTGTATAGCAGACCCTCATGCCAAATTGAGTCAAAAGCTTTTTTGAAATCAACAAAGCATGAGAAGACTTTGCCTTTGTTTTGGTTTGTTTGTTTGTCAATTAGGGTGTGCAGGGTGAATACGTGGTCTGTCGTACGGTAATTTGGTAAAAAGCCAATTAGACATTTGCTCAGTACATTGTTTTCACTGAGGAAATGAACTAGTCTGCTGTTAATGATAATGCAGAGGATTTTCCCAAGGTTGCTGTTGACGCATATCCCACGGTAGTTATTGGGGTCAAATTTGTCTCCACTTTTGTGGATTGGGGTGATCAGTCCTTGGTTCCAGATATTGCGGAAGATGCCAGAGCTAAGGATGATGTTAAAGAGTTTAAGTATAGCTAATTGACATTTGTGGTCTGTATATTTTATCATTTCATTGAGGATACCATCAACACCACAGGACTTTTTGGGTTGGAGGGTTTGTATTTTGTCCTGTAGTTCATTCAATGTAATTGGAGAATCCAGTGGGTTCTGGTAGTCTTTAATAGTTGATTCTAAGATTTGCATTTGATCATGTACAGTGGGGAGAACAAGTATTTGATACACTACCGATTTTGCAGGTTTTCCTACTTACAAAGCATGTAGAGGTCTGTAATTTTTATCATAGGTACACTTCAACTGTGCGAGACGGAATCTAAAACAAAAATCCAGAAAATCACATTGTATGATTTTTAAGTAATTAATTTGCATTTTATTGCATGACATAAGTATTTGATACATCAGAAAAGCAGAACTTAATATTTGGTACAGAAACCTTTGTTTGCAATTACAGAGATCATACGTTTCCTGTAGGTCTTGACCAGGTTTGCACACACTGTAGCAGGGATTTTGGCCCACTCCATACAGACCTTCTCCAGATCCTTCAGGTTTCGGGGCTGTCGCTGGGCAATACGGACTTTCAGCTCCCTCCAAAGATTTTCTATTGGGTTCAGGTCTGGAGACTGGCTAGGCCACTCCAGGACCTTGAGATGCTTCTTACGGAGCCACTCCTTAGTTGCCCTGGCTGTGTGTTTCGGGTCGTTGTCATGCTGGAAGACCCAGCCACGACCCATCTTCAATGCTCTTACTGAGGGAAGGAAGTTGTTGGCCAAGATCTCGCAATACATGGCCTCATCCATCCTCCCCTCAATACGGTGCAGTCGTCCTGTCCCCTTTGCAGAAAAGCATCCCCAAAGAATGATGTTTCCACCTCCATGCTTCACGGTTGGGATGGTGTTCTTGAGGTTATACTCATCCTTCTTCTTCCTCCAAACACGGCGAGTGGAGTTTAGACCAAAAAGCTATATTTTTGTCTCATCAGACCACATGACCTTCTCCCATTCCTCCTCTGGATCATCCAGATGGTCATTGGCAAACTTCAGACGGGCCTGGACATGCGCTGGCTTGAGCAGGGGGACCTTGCGTGCGCTGCAGGATTTTAATCCATGACGGCGTTGTGTGTTACTAATGGTTTTCTTTGAGACTGTGGTCCCAGCTCTCTTCAGGTCATTGACCAGGTCCTGCCGTGTAGTTCTGGGCTGATCCCTCACCTTTCTCATGATCATTGATGCCCTACGAGGTGAGATCTTGCATGGAGCCCCAGACCGAGGGTGATTGACCGTCATCTTTAACTTCTTCCATTTTCTAATAATTGCGCCAACAGTTGTTGCCTTCTCACCAAGCTGCTTGCCTATTGTCCTGTAGCCCATCCCAGCCTTGTGCAGGTCTACAATTTTATCCCTGATGTCCTTACACAGCTCGCTGGTCTTGGCCATTGTGGAGAGGTTGGAGTCTGTTTGATTGAGTGTGTGGACAGGTGTCTTTTATACAGGTAACGAGTTCAAACAGGTGCAGTTAATACAGGTAATGAGTGGAGAACAGGAGGGCTTCTTAAAGAAAAACTAACAGGTCTGTGAGAGCCGGAATTCTTACTGGTTGGTAGGTGATCAAATACTTATGTCATGCAATAAAATGCAAATTAATTACTTAAAAATCATACAATGTTATTTTCTGGATTTTTGTTTTAGATTCCGTCTCTCACAGTTGAAGTGTATCTATGATAAAAATTACAGACCTCTACATGCTTTGTAAGTAGGAAAACCGGCAAAATCGGCAGTGTATCAAATACTTGTTCTCCCCACTGTATATTTTTTTGCTGTTTGTTCTCTGTTATAGGGCCAAAAAGATTGGAGAAGTGGTTTACCCATACATCTCCGTTTTGGATAGATAGCTCTTCGTGTTGTTGTTTGTTTAGTGTTTTCCAATTTTCCCAGAAGTGGTTAGAGTCTATGGATTCTTCAATTACATTGAGCTGATTTCTGACATGCTGTTCCTTCTTTTTCCGTAGTGTATTTCTGTATTGTTTTAGTGATTCACCATAGTGAAGGCGTAGGCTCAGGTTTTCTGGGTCTCTATGTTTTTGGTTGGATAGGTTTCTCAATTTCTTTCTTAGGTTTTTGCATTCTTCATCAAACCATTTATCACTGTTATTACTTTTCTTTGGTTTTCTGTTAGAGATTTTTAGATTTGATAGGGAAGCTGAGAGGTCAAATATACTGTTTAGGTTTTCTACTGCCAAGTTTACACCTTCACTATTACAGTGGAACGTTTTGTCCAGGAAGTTGTCTAGAATGGATCGAATTTGTTGTTTCCTAATAGTTTTTTGGTAGGTTTCAACACTACTTTCCTTCCATCTATAGCATTTCTTAATATTATTCAGTTCTTTTGGCTTTGATGCCTCATGATTGAGTATTGCTCTGTTCAAGTAGACTGTGATTTTGCTGTGGTCTGATAGGGGTGTCAGTGGGCTGACTGTGAACGCTCTGAGAGACTCTGGGTTGAGGTCAGTGATAAAGTAGTCTACAGTACTACTGCCAAGAGATGAGCTATAGGTGTACCTACCATAGGAGTCCCCTCGAAGCCTACCATTGACTATGTACATACCCAGTGTGCGACAGAGCTGCAGGAGTCGTGACCCATTTTTGTTGGTTATGTTGTCGTAGTTGTGCCTAGGGGGCATATGGGGGGAGGGAATGCTGTCACCTCCAGGTAGGTGTTTGTCCCCCTGTGTGCTGAGGGTGTCAGGTTCTTGTCCAGTTCTGGCATTTAGGTCGCCACAGACTAGTACATGTCCCTGGGTCTGGAAGTGATTGATTTCCCCCTCCAGGATGGAGAATCTGTCTTCATTAAAGTATGGGGATTCTAGTGGGGGGATATAGGTAGCACACAGGAGGACATTTTTCTCAGTTGAGATCATTTCCTTTTGAATTTCTAACCAAATGTAAAATGTTCCTGTTTTGATTAATTTAATAGAGTGAGTTAGGTCTGCTCTATACCAAATTAGCATACCCCCTGAGTCCCTTCCCTGTTTCACACCTGGTAGTTTGGTGGATGGGACTACCAGCTCTCTGTAACCTAGAGGGCAACCAGTGGGTCCATCTCCTCTATACCATGTTTCTTGTAGGATGACAATGTCTGTATTTCCGATTTCTTTGGTGAAGTCCAGATTCCTGCTCTTTAGGCCAAAGGCAGATGACCTCAGGCCTTGGATATTCCAGGATGAAATAGTGAAGGCTTTGTGTTCCATAAAGTGTCTAATGTTGTTGGTTGTGTGGTTTGGCCTCAGGCCAGTAATTGTGAGCAGAGCCTGCTGAGCATCTGGTACATGCCATTGGCTCTCTCTCTCTCTCTCTCTCTCTCTCTCTCTCTCTCTCTCTCTCCTCTATCTCTCTTCTCTCTCTCTCTCTCTCTCTCTCTCTCTCACTCTCTCTGTCTCTCGCTCTCTCTGTCTTCTCTCTCTCTCTGTCTTCTCTCTCTCTCTCGCTCTCTCTCTCTCTCTTTTTCTCTCTCTCTCTCCTCTCTCTCTCTCTCTCCTCTCTCTCTCTCTCTCCTCTCTCAATTCAATTCAATTCAATTCAATAGACTTTATTGATATGGCAAGTTAAATTACTTACATTGTCAAAATATACATATAACAAAAAAGGTGGGACCAACATCAATAATAAAAGTAGTAGTGGAAATGGGATTACCATTAACAGCAACTACAAACAATATTAATGAGAATAACAATACATTAAAGCAATAGTAGTCGACCAGTCTCAACATGACTGAGAAGACACATGACATGGTATGAAAGCCAAAACAAAGCAGGAAATATTATTGACATTACATTACACTTTTCACTGGCTGTCCCTCAGGTTGTGGCAGGAGGACACATATTTGGCTGCCAAAATTGCACATTTTGGCTTTTCACCCAATAAATATTAGATTTTTTCTTCCTCTTTTATAGTTTCAAATTCTTTGTACTGAATGATAATTTTGGGAAAGAAAGATTCTCTTAGGTCTGAGTATTTGTCACAGTGTAATAGGAAATGCAGCTCTGTCTCTACCTCTCCCCGGGGGGCAGAGTGAGCACAGCCTGTCCTCTCTGGGCAGCCAGGTTTGCCTGTGACGACCAGTCTCTATAGCCAGACTGTGCTCACTGAGTCTGTACCTAGTCATTGTTTTCCTCAGTTTTCTATCAGTCACAGTGGTCAGATAGTCTGCCACCATGTACTGCCTGTTTAGAGCCAAATAGCATTGAAGTTAACTTAGATTTTTTGTGGTATCTTTCCAATAGGTGATATATTTTTCTTTTTGCTTTGTGATGATTTGGTTGGGCCAGATTTTCTGAGTGCTGTCCTGAGGCTCTATGAGGTTGGTTTTGGTTAGTGAACTGAGCCTCAGAACCAGCTGGCTGAGGGGACTCTTCTCTTGTTTCATCTCTTGACATAGTAGAGCTGTGTGATGGAATGTTTTGGGGTCACTTGTTTTTAATTGGTTGTAAAATTTGATGGCTCTTTTTTCTATTAGAATAAGGAGGGGGTATTGGCCCAATTCTGCTCTACATGCGTTATTTTGAGTTTTCCTTTGCACTTGCAATACAGTCTTGCAAAACTCTGCATGCAGTATTTCGATTGGATGTTTGTCCCATTTGGTAAATTCAGTATTAGAGTGCGGACCCCAAACTTCGCTGCCATATAGAGCAATTGGTTCTATAATAATAATAATAATATGCCATTTAGCAGACACTTTTATCCAAAGCGACTTACAGTCATGCGTGGAAAATTTTGAGCCAGAATCTTTTAATATTCCTTTTAATGGCATAGAATGCTCTTCTTGCTTTGTCTCTCAGCTCATTCACAGCCATGTGAAAGCTACCCGTGTTGCTGATATTTAGTCCTAGATATGTTTACTTTTTGGTGTGTTCTAATAGAACTGTGTCCAAATACAATTTATATTTGTCATCCTGATTTCCTGACCTTTTTTGGAATATCATTATATTCGTTTTTGGGGGGGGGATTAACGGTCAGGGCCCAGGTCTGGCAGAACCTGTGCAGATGATCTAGATGCTGCTGTAACCCTTCCTTAGTGGGAGACAGTAGCACCATCTCTCTCTCTCTTGCTCTCTCTTGCTCTCTCTCTCTCTCTCTCTCTCTCTCTCTCTCTCTCTCTCTCTCTCTCTCTCTCTCTCTCTCTCTCTCTCTCTCTCTCTCTCTCTCTCTCTCTCTCTCTCTCTCTCTCTCTCTCTCTCTCTCTCTCTCTCTCTCTCTCTCTCTCTCTCTCTCTCTCTCTCTCTCTCTC